>NW_010236536.1:0-16716 GCF_000690775.1 Eurypyga helias
AAATTAATAAATAATTAATCTATAATATAACACAGCACAACATTCATAGGAAACTTCTGGGCTGTCTACAGTTTAAAGAAAAATAGGTTTCTTCAGCTTTAATAACAGAATCATTAGTACTTATCAAGATCTAAAACATTGATCTAAGTCATAAAAATATGACAATAAAATTGTTTCTTGAAAAGAACCCTATATTTTTACATAAATAATTCTGTAGCATTTTCTCTCTTCTCTTACATTGTCAATTATTCACCCCCTAATTCTACTCTCCACCAAAATCAACAATCTGCCAGGACTGTGTATGTGCCTAAGGAAGCTCTGCACATCTTTAACATCAGATTAAAATAATTTCAAACCAATGTCATTTACCCAGTGATGCTGTGGTGATGCGAAACCTCACTGCCTGGTAGGAAACTCAAGAAATGGTGTTTCCAGGTCCAGTTCTCGGTGGGATGGTGTTATCTGCTTCCCCTGGCTTCTCTCTCCACCTGTCAGCCTATTCTACCCAGATTTCTTCATATCTTATAGGCCAGTGAGTCCTCTGAATCATAAATGAAAGAAATAGGACATATTATCCTAATGTAAGGAATACAAAATATTTCTGCTATGCTTCTATACATACTTGCTAAGGCATGAAACATACTGGTTTTATGATATTGGCAAAGTACATAATTAGAATGGTGCATGTCCATGTTTTATTGATTAATACTAATTTCCTTTACAAACGCAGTATTAAGAAAATTATTTTGTGGAGGAATTGGATGAAGCATGCCATAATATTTGATGATGGTACTTGTTCCTGTGCCTGAACTAATGACATAACACCTTGTTGAAAGATGGATTTATGAGTGATTTTGCTTCAAATCAATTACTCTGCTTATCATCTTTCTCAACAGTAGAAAATATACTATTCAAACAATGCCACAATAAGAAAAATAAATAAAATTTATGATGACAGTTTCCCAGTGTAATTGTCCTGAATATTTTACTGTTTTGACACCTGCATTATTAAACCAAATGTCTTCATTTTCATGCAGTGACTGCCACTGTAGTTTCAAATCCTGCAAATGTCAGTGAACAGCATGCACACGAAACTTCCACTTCTTTGTGATGTACACTCATGCCTTTGGGCAGTGGGCATTGACTGACTCAGCACCACGAAAACACAGCCGTGCTGCTTCCTCAGCTGTCTTGGGTCTGGTATTAGTGCCATGCTTTTTATATGAAAACCTGCTTGAACTAAGAACCTGTCCAGGACTTTACTTGCCTTCATGAAGGACAGGGAGCCTTGAAATCTTCTCCAATAACTGGAAGTCTCTAAGAAACCAATGGCCTCCAGACTGAGAAACTACAGGTGTGGTTTGGTTTATTAACTTACACTTTGTATGAAACCTCAAGGTTTTGGTGGCAAAGTGAGGCATGGCATTAACTCAGGGGTAGAGCATGACAAGTGCACAGCCTCACTTGGAAACTGGTGCTGCACATAGTGCTGGAATTCAAAGCACTGGGAAACACAGGCATGTGGAAAGCCATGGACCTGGCTCTCCATAATTACAACTTTATAGGAGCATGTAATAGGAACACAGACTCACCGAACAATTCAGTTCAGAAGGGACCTCTGGAAGCCTTTTGGTCCAAATCCCTGCACAAACTAGGGCCTATTTTGGAGCCCAATCAGGTTGCTCAGTGTCAGATATTGCACTGCGCCAGCTAACACTGGTGTTTTCTGGGTTTTTGCACTTTATGGATGTCCAAGATCCATTATATTAAATAAACTAGGAACAAACATAGGATAAATTCTAGATGTCCTAAACTCCGTCCTTCAGCCTTATCGCTGACAGACTGCTTCATACCAAGATAGAATGAATTCAGTCCTGACTTTCCTTATTCCAAAGGAAGTCAGTAATAAATCCAATAAATCAGGGATAATTCCATAATGTGAAATAGGTGGAAGTAAAAGGAAATTCAAACCCAATACTCCTTACAGCAATAATTTTCTGGGAGGGAGCCTTCTGCTCCACGTTTTTGTCTCTCAGCCTTCTTCCCTGAGGCTCCACCAAAAGTTTCCACTCCGTGTGGTTCTGCAAGACAAGAGTGGTGGAAAAGGGTCCACAGCAGTATGTATTGTTCTTCCTGAATCAAGAAATTTCCCAATAACTTCATTGCTCTTGCTTTGTTACAATGTAACTCCATCCCTCACCTTGCAAAGCCTGGAGAATGCTTTATGACTGTGTTGACGCTCAGGGTATTCCGGGTTAAGGTGTGATGGTTGTATCAGGATGATGGTTTCCATATTACAGAGGTCCTAATATCCATGTGTTCTCGTAAGTGTTTTGTTTATGTAGAATAAACTACCTTTGTATAAACACCTATACACTGCATATAACTGCAGTGTATTAGGTTTATGTAACTTAGATGTTAACGAATGGTTACATCTCAGATTAAAAAAACTTAACTTGATATAAGTCATTGCCAAACAAACACAACAGTTACTATAGTTATGTGAAAGTATAGCACACATGGATAACCCTTAGCAAGACAGCTGAGAACTGGAAGAAGTCTTACAACAGCAACATGGAGTACTGCATAATGTAACTTGCCAGCTCTTACCTCTATTCCGTAGCACAAACCTGGCTGCTCCTGTCCTCACAAAACAGACTGCAGACAAACCAGCCAGTTGCACTTTTCTCTAAGGGTTTCAATGAAGGTGGATTTATGAGGTGTGTAGATTCAATGCAAAAGGAAAGGCATCATGACAGTGCAATGTAGCCCTCCTAAAATGAAAGCCATATATAAAAATAACTCATATAAAACTGAAGGCTAATTATGCAGGAGAGAGCTTCACAAAAAAAGTGGTGAAATGTTAATAACTTTGATAGCACAAACAACATAAGTTCAGTTGGAAGAGCTACTAGTACATCGATCCCTGGCAAAATTAGGATGAGAAAATCTATTAAATTTGAATGTCTACATACTCACCATATTTTCAAAGTTTTAAGATCCTTCCGGGTCTATTTTACTCTCTCTTTCTGTTGCCTTGTGAGCTACAGCAGTCAGTGAATGTGCAATAAGAACTCTAGCTTTCTTCTAGACAAGTGGTTTTCCAGATATTTTTTGAGGTTAAGAATCACTTTTGCATGGATCTGGCCTAGAGAAAAGTGTTTAAGAGAACAGAATTTAAATAAGCTAGAATCCCCAAAGCAAAGATAATCAGGGGCTAAGAAATTCTTGTGGTTTAAACACGGAGTTTGAAAAATCCAGGGAGAGACCTCAGGCACACCAAAAAATCTTTCTGTCTACATTCTGCAGCTGTAAGAGAGAGATAATATTTCTCCTCTAATTTTTCAGGAGGTTATAGCATAAATTCATTAACATTTGCAAGTCATTCATGTATTTTGTGAATATCTGAGTGTAAAATAAAAAACCTGCTGCTGGTGATTGAAAGCCTTATAAATTGTTACATAGATAAATCTTAATAATTTTTATATGTCCCATGGATATTTGAACTTAATTGTGGAAAAGAATGCAAGGATAGAGAAGGGGTTCTTTGAGTTCTGAAGCTGGGGATCATCAATATCCTTAAGGGTGGGGAAGACTAATAAAAGGACCAATAAAAAAGCCTTGTTTAAAAAACCCCAACAGACTTAGTATTTGTAATCTCAGTTCTTAACCCTGTTCACTTTCACATTACTTCTTTTCCTGTTGTCTTTCTATTCCTGTTATGTATTATGTGTGGTAAGAGAACTGTTCCATATAATATAACATCAGGTTATTGTAATGAGACTATCTGAAATTTACTTTTGTTAATAATGAGTAAAGATAAACAATGAAATCTTGGCCTCCCTGGGATCACTGGGATTTTTCTCTTGACTTGAGTAGAACTAGATCTTCATGCAGGAATCAGTACTGATCCCGTAGACCTATCGACAACTTTGATATACCATTCAGTGGGAATGCACTGGCTTCACTACAGAACCTAAAGGGAAAACGTGCTTTCAAAATCACTCTTTTAAGGTTCATTTTCTACCCAGGAGAAATAACCAGTACTCAGGACAACAGTTCGTTCAGTGGGAGAGTGGTCTCACACACACTTGTAGTCTGATTCCCTTTGTACTAAGTCATAAATGAAGGTAATTTTGATATTACTTTTGACCTCTTTCCTTTTAGGGTTGAATCACTGATCATTGGTAAGTAGTGGAACATACTAAGCTGAAGGAATATCATCTGACTGGAAGAAAACATTCCAATGTAACCATGAAAGCTCTGCCTGACACTTATTAAATAACTTTTTAAAAAGCTCGTAGACATTTTACCTTGTCTGAAGTGCAGGGCTGTAAAAGCATGTGGCAGACAATATGATACAAAAAAAAATACAAACAAACAAACAAAAAAACCCACCCCACCACCACACAACATCAATATAGTTAAACTGTTTGAAACACAGTATATAATACCCAAAGGTATTAACAGCTTCTCTTTCATATTCTTCTCTGGTTTTTGCCTCTGCATCAGTAATATACTTCAAGCAGTGACTTATAATCAAGTAAATAATTGTTTATGATGAGGACTTTTATCAGATACAAGGAGCTAAATGTGTTGTCCACACTACAGAGGGCACACAGGTTATTTTCCTGTATTTGAGAGAGGTTTATTTCCCAGCATCTATTTGTTAGGAAAATTATTCAAAGACAGATGTACGCTAAACTCATCAGAATTAAAATGTCTCCCATCTTCATATGCAGACACCTGTTGGATTACTTTGGGGATAAATAGAAGTCTCAGCAGCAAAACTGGTGACCGACACACAAATTAAGAAGAAAAGTATGTAAATTTTGATAGACTACACAAAATATGAATGAAAATGTGAGGTTTTTGTAATTGCAAAAATACTGATTACATTCTTGGGAAAGAGATTATGTTATAGTGCATTTGCTGTTACAAATATGCAACTTATTTTGATCTTTTTAGCACTGTAGATAGCTAGGGCCCATTGTATTGACTGTCATTCTTTAGAAATGCTTTAACTGAAGGATGAACTTGTCACCTTACCAATCTTTTCCCGGTGCTTTGAAGGATTTTTGTGTGATTTCAGTGTAAAACTATTTTTTCAATACAAATACATGACAACCTGGGCCACTTCTATTCCATCTAACTTTGTAAGCATTTTGATATAACATGATCATCTCTGTGAAAATAAGCACGTCATTTTTATCTCTAGTTTTTGACCAGACCTCCAATGAAAATTTGTATATTTTCTTTTTTTTTTTTTTTGATAGGTATGATACCCCTGTGCTTTCTTATTCTTTAAACTTATTTAAGAAAATAGAATTTCCTCGCTTTTTTCTTTCTTTTTTTTTTTTTTGAACATAAGTGTATCTTTAAGTTCCTAGCAATTTAAGAGCCTGATTTAGCCAACACTGATAATTATGAAATTAACTAGATCCTATCAATGAAACATAAGAGGAAAAACTTAAGCGGTACCAAAGATTGTTAATTTCCTAACTAGAAAGAGGTAGGTGTAAGATTCATCTCTGCTGAGGAAGGCCTGAGCTCCCAATTCCCTTTTGACTGATTGCCAGTGATTAAGTTTTGTAAGGCTTACTCACAAGTACCAGACAACCCCAGAAAAACTTAAAATCAATCATGACATTCAAATCAGAACACAAAGTTCCCATGGACCTATGCCCAGAAGTTGTTCCTGTGGATGCCCAGAAGTGTTTTGGTCTGGGGACCAAACAGTTGCCCAAGTTCTGTAATAACACAGTAACACCCTGTTATTATACTGTAAAACACAGTTACAATGTTTTTGTGTACCAAAAATCTGTTGCTACCTTAGCCACCATTTTGGAATTTTGATGTAAAGAATTTAGTGTTTCCTAACAATTCTGCTCTGCCAACTGTTGCCATTATCCCACTTTTCTGTCCTTCAACTTTGATTTATTTAATTGGCCTCGAGGAGAAGATAAATTATGATTACTAGGATGAAAATATAACAATTCATAGAAACCAAGAATACATCCACTAAAACAATTGTGTCAAGCCTTCAATCTTTTGTGAATTGATAAGCATTTCCAGAATGGTGGCCCACTCCAAGAAGGACTGCAAGAGACACCAAGGTACCACAAGGTTCAGTCTCACCTTGGAAAGTGAGGTACCAATCAAAATCTCAGGCCAGCACGTAGATCATATTTTGAGCTGTGTTTTGAAATGCAAATCAGCACTTTAATCAGCATCCTCAGCTGCCGGAAACTCAGATGATGAGAAGTCAGCTTCTCTTCCAGCTGACTGATCATCCTAAGGATCTTGCTTCTGCTTCTCTATCCTCCCCACAGCATACCCTGCCCTTGTGTATTTGACTTGTGCACTGTTCATGACTCACTAGCCATTACACCTTTCAGGAGCAGATCCCCCACGGATGGCAGGGTGTGCCTCTAGTACAAGCACAGCTTAGAGATCTCTCTGCTAAACTGTTCCGTGTCCTTCTTGCTACAGCTAGGTTACCTATCAGCTGAAAGAGACAAGGAGGTAAACACCTTCTCAAAGTTTCCTGAGAACTCCTCTGGAATCATTTTAGAAGTGAGAGTCAGGGAAAGAAACACACTGGAAGTAGTTACAGCAGGAACCAGAATCAACTTCTTTCTCTCCCTTTCTCCATCCTGTCCCTACCCATAGCTAGTTTTATTTTGGTGGACAAACAATCCAACAAGGAGTTCAGGTATGGTCTGCCAGGAGTCTGATCTAGGTGAGCCAGAGACTAGAAATGGAGGGTAAAGGAAAGCTTGGTACAGCTGTACCTTGTACACTGACTCACACAGCTAAACTCATCTGTGGAATCCGTTCACAGCATGTGCTGAGCAGGAGAGGGGAGCAGTGAGAAGGACAGAAAGGTATTGACAGAGGCCTTATCATTTTTATTTTTAATCGAGAATTGTTTGGCCCATCCTAAATTGCAAGAACACCAGAAGGAAAGGATTAGCAAGGGTATAAAGTCTGTCAATGCAAACTAAAATTAATCCTGGCATGGAAGGGTGAATTTCCGCTTGCATCCTCAAATACGATGACATTTCAGCTCTCTACAGCAGACATCCTCCAGGAGACTCTGGGACACCTTGGAATACTTTAGAGCAGATAGTTTAAAGCTAGTGACAGTTTAATTTGTTTCAATTGGTATTTACAAAGGACTATGAAGAAGTAACAAATACTCGTTGATGAGGGAACACTTAGAGCTACAGTGCAGCAGGGGAGCAGTGACTTGCATTTTTTAAAAACCATTTAGACATCTGAAAGCAGAGGGTGTTCAGAGCTAGCGAGCAATTAAGTTTGATTGCACAGCAAGAAAATAAAATACACACCTGTGAGGTAGTGTCAAAGCAGACTGATGGCACAGAGGTGCCAAGTGTTGGTCCTCTTATGTCAGCTAAAGCCCAGGACTCATCCCTACAAAATTCAGCAATTGTATCTTGTGACACTGGGACACCAACTTGCCCTGTTTAACATTACAAAATAGATGTAAACTGTATCTTTGGGAAATCGTGCCATTTGCTATTGACGGGAAGATCAAAGCGTGACTTCTGGGTCACATGTAAAAATCTCTAAACAAAAACGTAAGCCAGTTAAGAAGAGCATGAGCAAGCTGCTATTGCAGTGTTTGAAGTGGGTAAACAAGAGCAACTTCTTGTTGCTATTTCATAATATTTTTAATAAGCAACCATTTGAAACCTAGGATTTTACGCTGAAAGGGTAAGAGAATCATGTTTCATTAAGAGCATTACTTTAAGCAATCAGAAACAGCACCAACTAGGTCAAAGTTATGGCTCATTATTGATTGGTCCTCAGTATGTGTTTAATCAGCTACTGGCCTATTTGAGGTGGACTGAGGATAGTAAATTAACAGAGACACTCATCTGTTCCGTTCTTGGAAATACCACATCGTTGGATATTAGGAGTTTTTTTAACTGCAGTGCAGTGTTTTTAAAGTGAATTCACATGGCTGTGGTCTAAATTATCAGCAAGCAGGATTACAGATGAGCTAGCTAACAACAAATTAACAAGTACACAAAAACTTTTTGTATTATATAATTATACTCTTAGCCTCGATGGTAACTTTAGTCCTTTCTTTTCTTATTCTCTGTAGCTAACGAAACCAAAGCATATCTTCCATTGAATTTGTTAGGCTCTGTATTGCTGTTGCCATGTTGTTTCAGTTGTTTCTGTTGCACAGGAAGACCCAGCAGGGATTTTTTTAAAAGTTCAAACAGCAACAAAATGTGGAAAAAATCACTCTTAACTCCTTTTAAACAGTTTTACTCTCAATAAGGTGTTCTCCATGTTCCTGTGTTTTGAAGACAGGCCTAGCTTCTATTTACAAGGGCATTTTAACTGGTCTGTAGAAGATGTTGACCCAGGTTTTATCAAGCTGTGTTACCTTTCTCATACCAGAAAGCCATTTTGACTACCATGGCCACCAGCAAACCAGTGCACTCTCCAGCCTGTGTGTCTGTAAAATACCTGTGGCTCAGAACTCAGATAGGGACTCTCACACAAGGGCCAGAAAAGCTCTTTGTTTGCCTGATAGGAGACTGGGGACTCTTGTTCCAGGAATCAGCTCTCCATCATTACATGGCATCAGCACAAAGGTAGATGGGCAGTAAGATCAAGGCCAGGCTGACACAGTACCCTGACCTGTGTACACTGCAAGTCTGTAGATGCTTGGCTCTCACTTCACATTTGCTAAGCCTACGCTCACTGTCTTACACATGAGATGTCTGGACTTGATGAGGTGCACACCTATATTTATATAGGATACACATAACATAACACCTATCATGAATCAAGCTGGACCAGGTGCTCTTATGATGGTAAGGGTGATCATGGATGGCACAATGTCTCTTTTTCCCATAGATGTAGAAAAGGCAATATTCTGTGTGTTCAAGGGCAGGGACCCTTCACCCCCAATCCCCTCTTGCCTGCTCCTAGCAATCCTGCATGCTCTCAGCTGGTGCAGTCTCATAACATCTTTGCTATGAGCTGAGTTCTTATATTGCAAATGCAGTATGTGCAATTCACTTGCAACTGGGGCATTGTTTTTTCAGCCTTTACAGAGGAGTTTCCTGTTGTATTCTTTCTTGTCAATTCTTTAATGATAAGTGCCTAAAACCAGAGGAAAGTTTTGGAGTTGGTAGGTTTATTCCAATGAACTGCTAGAATTATTAATTGCAGTGGAAAAAGACAAAGTGACTTTTGTTGGTTTCGGGGCTAGAAATAGGCTTTGTGCATTGTAAGCATAGCCAGAATGTAGTCTTTATTTGAGAACTTGTTTGGCATTTCTGAGATGAGAAGATTTTTGAAGTTCCTCAGGGAGTTTCAAGCTTCAGAACATATTACTCTTAATGCTACACCAGCCTGCTCACCATCTATTCCCTGGAGGATATGGCAACAACTGCTTAAACAAGTACTTGGGATACCACTCCTACCTTTGTGACAGTTACACTAGGGAAAGGCATTTGAACATTTCATAGCATGAAAACAGTCTACAAAGGTGGGGAGTATTACCACTCTTCAGGAGCTAAAATACAGACTGCATGGACTGACAGAAAATCTGAAGAAAGAATTCAAGCTGTCATCCTAGGCTTATGTTTGTGGGTTTTTTTTCTTTTCTGGATGTGTAGGAACATGGAATACCATGCTTAAAACCAGGAAAGCGATGATAAAAACTGGTCCCAAAACACCATCCTTATACTCTTACTGATGAAATCCTTTCTCAGGGAATCTGGCTGTTACGCAGAGAAGAAAATCAAAGGACTGACCCCACCATATATAGGGGTTTTCAGCACCTATTAAATTTAATGTAATCACATCTAGTGTAGTGCTTTGGCTCAGGGCAAGGGAAGATGAGAACAGGAAAGTTTGAAATTGAAAAGCCAGCCCTTCAATTGACATGAAACAGCTGGGTGAATTTGCACCAGTCAAAGTGACAGCACTATTAATAATATAGGCAACATTTCTTTTGGAAATCAAAGGAACTGTGGATGTACGATTAGCAAAATACCTGTAAATCCTGTCTGAATAGAGGGGAGAGCTATGTTTTGTCTTATAAGTCAGGATCTCAGTTGCTGTGGTAATGTTTCTTGTTTAACTTGTCTACGTAAATGAAACTCAATCCCTATTGTCTCAAGACACAGAGGATTATAGAATAATGAAAACCAAAACTAAACTAAAGGAACCCAGTCAACTGAAGCCTTGAGATGAAAACTCTAAGTAAAAGTTAAGTTTAAAATCACTTGGGTGCTAGTTTATGGGAACACAAACAGATTTGCTCTTTTTGTTGTTTCCATTTTGCTAAGGAAAACAAACTTTGGAAATACTTTACAACTGAAAACCAAGGCAATGATGTTAGAACAACCATGAGCAGCTGTGCCTGTCTCCTGCACCTGCTTCTAGCGCCTTGGGTAGACGTCTTAGAGAAAAAACTAAGAGGTGCTCACTAACAGCTGATGCAGAAGGTGGCTGGGGATGGTGCTGAACAAAGGCTGGGGTGGAGTATTATAAAATTACAGGACAGATCTGAGGCCAGATAATAGACCAGTTGGTTACACATATTAATTTTCTTTCTTTTAAAACTGCAAGGCAGTTGAAATCCATCCATCCTTAGTACTCTGGAAAGAGCAAAACAGAGACATTCGTAGTTTAGTAAATAGCATTACACCACAGCCAATGTTTTACTGATTTTATTACCACATGTAAAGTGTTGCACAAACAGATTAAGCCAGTGCATAATAAAGCAACAAGTTTGTACTGAGTGTAGCTGCCACCCTACAGTAAACAACCCCGTTCTAATCATCAAATATTATGAAGCCCTGGGAACAGTTTTTGGAAGACACAACATAGCACTTTTTCCAAGTGGCTGAAGCTGTTGGCTGTGGCACGGCACTAGTTCAGGTCCCTCAGGGTAATCTGTCTGCTTCCCAATGCTCATGGCTAAAGAGAGGCCAAAAAAAGCAACAGCAAGTGGACAAATGTCAGGATTGTGTAATCAACCACCTTATTATTTGTTCTTTTTTCCCTCTTCAGCAAAGAGCTAGAGAAATTAATACAATGTATGCAAGTCATGAGGGAATGGCTTATTTCTCTTGGTAGAGGACATGGATTTAACTGTCTTAGTAATGCAGCAATTCATAGGCCATGTCTAACCACAGACCTATGCGGACATGCAACTGGATGTTTGAAAGAAAAAGAAAATCCCTCTACTGCACCCCTTTGTAAAAGGCAAAACTTCCTATCCTCATAGTGCTTACCCAAGATGCCTGTGTTGCAGTGATCGGCATTTGCTATTAATCATGGAATTATCTCTCTACTTAATTCCCTACCTCTCTGATTAATTGTATCTGGGAGGCCAGTAAATACAAGGTAGAGAAGCTTGTATCTATGTGTCTATATTTGCACCTGGCCGGTAGTTTAAACACGGACTCCTCCCACGGTTGAGCTGACATGGCATAAAAAGCTTTGCCATAGGAATTGAATCAAGAAGTTGCTTCCGTTCAGGCTGTGCCTTCCATGCCTTTCTCACCTTGGCATGCAAAGTTCTCTAGGTGTCCCTAGATGCTGGGGTCACCCGGTGGCTCCGTCTGATGGCTCACACAGGCTTCCTGAGAAGAGCTGTACCCACTGGCAGTGCTTGAACCCATGTCTGAGCTGGCAACTGCTTCCACATGGACTCCAGACTGTCCATTCTGGGTCTGCAACTGCCAGGCAACTTCAGCTTAAGCCTCTGCTGCCCCACATAGAATAGAGAAGTGGAGGCAGAAAAGCATAGGCTTCTCTTCTCCCCTCCCCCCTCATCTGAATTGGAATATACAGTATGAAAGAGACCCCTGGAGCTGTGTATAACCCAAATTCTGACTGAATGGAGGAAATTAGTATACTGCAACAACTCACAGCTGAGAACAGCAGAGATACCGGCGATGAAACCAACAAGGATCGGAGGAGCTATATAGCAGAATTACCCCCACCTTAGGTAACCTGTCCCATACCCCCAGGTCTAACAGAGACCAGCTTGCTGGGATGCTTGTTGAGGGGTGATGAGGGAGGAGAGTGGCATTTCTGAGGAAGCTATATGGAGTACAGCTTTTTTTCATCCATTTTTTGAGGCATTTGGAGGAGGTACGAGTTAAAGGCAAAAGACCATGGGGGGAAATATTTGTAGAAAATATTTTGTATAAGCTTACAGCATTTTTTAAGATTTATGAGACAAGTGAGCACAGACCTAGATAAGTGCTAAAACTGCATTATCAAAATGTTAATAGGTAAACGTATCAACAAAAATGCTGTGAAATGAGGAATCAACTGGGTTATTTTAACATAGAAGAAATCTCTGCCTCAACCTACTGCCAAGATGCTTCAGGGCTCAAAGCTGCACATAACTCTGAGCTCCACAACTCATGCCATTTGTCCTTGCTTCCAGACTGCCAGAGTGCAGGTCAGTTCATGGTCAACAGTACCAGAGGCAGCTGACACATCCAAAAGAATCAGAAACGACACCTGATCTTCATCCATCATTGACAAAGGATTATCAGCCAACACAAATATGTGCTGTGACTTCTGTATCAAGTGGTTTGTAAATAACCATGCATTATGGACAGGATTTCAAGTGAGCTCTGTGTTGCCCTATCCAAAAGAGAAAAGCAGACTAAAGCTAAACTGGAGCACTAATGTGTGCTGACATGAACTTACACAAATTCAGCGCTCATAACACATGGAGAGTAGGATTATCTGGCCATCTACTGAAGGATCTGTGACCTGACAGAACCATTTAAGACCAATTTCCTACAGAGCAGGGATATTTAAGGAAACAACTAAGATGAAAGTGATGCATGTCATTGTGTGGAAGAGTGTGTGGTTTTAAACTTGGATGTATTAGGCACACTTGCTGTGTGAAACAAGTTCAGAAACACTAAGTTTCAGTCTCTCAAATCGAGTCATGTAGAGAATTTTCATATGGCACAATAATTCCCCAGATCACTCAGAATTCATGTCATTCATGTCTTTCAGGGTATTCTCTACGTTATTTAGGACTACTGTAATTGCTGTGAACAGAGAATAAGGGAAGGGCTGTTCTTTGCATGGGAACTGGGAGGCAGTTCTCTCTGTGTGTGCTTCTGCTTTAACATCAAGGCCCAGATAAAAATATTTGAGAGCCAGATAAAAATATTTCCCAGGCTGGTAACCCTAACCTCCCCCTCACACTATACTGTCCTCTGTCTCTTCTATCCCAGGTCTCAAATCCCACAGTCCTTCCTGCCTAAAAACTCCTCCAAACACCTTCTATGTCAAGGGTGATTTTATCTAATTTATAAGCACGATCAGTTCTCCTAAAGGTCATATTCTCTAGCCCTCAGCTGAAAGCCCAATCCAGAGGGTATGAACACACCATGCAAAATGCATGCCTACAAGATAACGCTTGCTACTTTGCACTGACTACTTCATCTTTTCCAGAGTTGCTAAAAGGGCCAGGCTTTTCCTTTCGTGGTGTATTCTACAGCCCTAACCTCCAGGTGAACTGCAAACAGCAGAGATAGGCAGCTCCCTCTGTCCAGGACCCCAAGGATTCTCACTACATCTAGGAGAGGAAGAAGCTGCATGTATCACGCAAAGCTGGGGGCACCATGGGGATGACTGGGATGCAAGATGTCAGAAAGAAGAGCTCAGAGCATCTAAGTGTTTCGACCTGAGAGATCTAGCAATGCATGTTAAGGCAGAAGTGAAATAAGAGACAGACTGTATGAAATGGCAGGTGAAGAGAGAGATTTTTGAAGTGGAAGGAGACCTCCTGGAACAGTGTCCATGGAAATTAATCCTGACCCTTTGGTCTTTCCCGTGATGTGTTTCTGAAACAGCTTAATCTAGCACCAGTTGAACTGTAATTCCAATCTTGTGCCATGGGCAAGGATAGCACTTTACTGGAGAGGCTAATGGAACAAAAAAATAGAGATACACATTTTAATTGCTTTGATTCAGTCAATCCCAGGGTAAAAGCTTTTGTCCCCAAATTTTTTTCACGTGACATTTCGTAAAGTCACTCAAAACCAATTTGGTTATGTAGGATACAGCACATTACAAAGTGCTAATGGCTATGAAGGCAATTTATTGCTAATGGAACAAAACTTTGGAATGCCCAAGCCTGGGTTTTAAGGTATTTACCCAAGAAGTATAAGCATCAAGTTTCATTTTCCGCTTCAGCCAGTGGGAATTCAAATCCATTTCTCCTCCTGTTTTGATATTAAGTAGTCACTGGATAAAGTGAACAAGCATTACTGAAAATGGTTACCAGAATCAAAAAGTCTTTCTGCTTCTGTGATTTTTATGTTATAGCCCCTAAGTTTCAGGATTGAGCCCCCTATTGTGTGCACTTTTTGATTTTGTTAGCCTTTTTATTTTCCTGTGACATATTCCAGATTCAACTTAAGAAGATGCAATAAGAACCACAGAACAAACCGCATCTGAGGACTTCTGATGCTCAAAAGAAAAATGAAAGACTTAACTGAATTTTCTCACTTTATCCAAGGAAGGGTTAGAGATCAAATTTCACAGATTTTGCAAGTATTAGAAATGCTCTCTCATCATACTATGAAGAAATTTTAAAATTCCCTTCTTGTTCCTTTAAAAATATATGCATAACTTTGTTTTTCAAACAGCACATCGTTCTCCATGTTTGCTAGGAATGTTCTGAGAATATTTTACAAGTTAAAGAGAGACTTAAATGAAAAATCCTATTTCTGAAACCTGATCAAGTGTTGAACCAGCTGTTGAGCTTTTCATACTGGGGCAATCTGAGATGGGCTACACTGAACTGAATTCTCATAATGTTTAAGATCAAACAAAAAGAGGCCCCTGGTGAGTTTAGGTATCTATATTGGGTTAGCTACAGCTGAGCAAGGGATTTGGAGATCATAATTACATTCAGCTACTCCCAAGTTTCTCCAGAACTTCCTCAACTATTTATTGGATTATTCCTGTGTCCTTCTGTGGATCTGCCCTTGTCTTGATTTTTGGATAATCATAGAATCACAGAATGGTTTGGGTTGGAAGGGACCTTAAAGATCATCTAGTTCCAGCCCCCTTGCCATATGCAGGGACACCTTCCACTAGACCAGATTGCTCAAAGCCTCATCATAGTTATTTTACTCTCAGTGATCCAAAATCTCTTCCAGATCGTTCTTGGAAACACAGGATGTTGAAATGGTTTTCTCTTTTTGTCCTCCATACTTGGACAGGAGACAGTGGTTCAATAAGTGAAGAAGGCTTTATAGGAGGGATTATGAGGTGCTGCCGCAGCGATTTACCAATCCCTGATCAATATTTGTGTTGTCGCCACACACAGCAGAGACTCCTGATGAGGAAGCCAGGCAAAAACACGGGGAGGCCTGCATGGATGAACAAGCAGCTCAAGGAAAGAACAAGGAGAATAAAAAGGAAGCCTACAGTGGGTGGAAGCAGGGACATGTAACCTGGGAGGAGTACAAAGAAATTGACCATGCAGCCAGGAAAGCTAAAGCCCTGATAGAATTAAATCTGGCCAGGGACATCAAGGGCAACATGAAAAGCCTCTACAGGCGTGTCAGTGACAAAAAGAAGACTAGGCAAAATGCAGGTCCTGTCTGGAAGGAAATGGATGACCTAGTCATCAAGGATGTGGAGAAGGCAGAGGTGCTGAATGACTTTTTTGCCACAAGCTTCACTGGCAAGCACTCAAGCCACACCACCCAAGTTGCAGAAGGCAAAGGCAGGGACTGGGAGAATGAAGAATTGCCCACTGTAGGAGAAGATCAGGTTTAACACCATCTAAGGAACCTGAAGGTGCACAAGCCCATGGGACCTAGGAAAATGCATCTGCAGGTCCTATGGGAACTATCCATCATATTCCAGAAGTCATGGTAGTCTGGTGAAGTCCCACAGACTGGAAAAGGGGGAACATAACCCCCATTTTTAAAAAGCAAAAAGAAGAAGCAAGGAACGACACGGCAGTCAGTCTCACCTCTGTGCAGAGCAAGATCATGGAGCAGATCCTCCTGGAAATGATGTTAAGGCACACAGAAAATTAGGTGATCAGTGACAGGCAACATGGCTCCACTAAAGGCAAATCATGCCTGACAAATTGGCGGTCTTCTATGATGGGGTTACAGCATTGGTGGATAAGGGAATGACATCATCTGCCTGGACTTGTGCAAATCATTTGACACTGTCACACACAATCCTTATCTCTAAATATGACATCCTGTCTCTAAATTGGAGAGGCGTGGATTAGACAAGTGGGTCACTCAGTGGATAAGGAACTGGCTGGATGGTCACACTCAAGAGTTGCAGTCAACAGTTTGATGTCCAAGTAGAGACCAGTGATGAGTGGAGTTCCTCAGGGGTTGGTATTGGGACTGGTGCTGTTCAACATCTTCATCACTGACATGGACAGTGGGATTGAGTACAACCTCACTAAGTTTGCTGATGACCGTGTGTGCGGTTGACAAGCTGGAGGGAAGGGATGCCATCCAGAGGGACCTGGACAGGCTGCAGAGGTGGGCCACTGCCAACCTCATGGAGTTCAACAAGGCCAGGTGCAAGGTCCTGCACCTGGGTCAGGGCAATCCCAAGCACAAGTACAGGCTCGGTGGAGAGTGGATAGAGAGCAGCTCCGAGGAAAAGGACTTGGGGGTACTGGTGGATGAA
>NW_010236536.1:17000-24518 GCF_000690775.1 Eurypyga helias
GGGGAGACCTTATTGCAGCCTTCCAGTACCTGAAGGGGCCAACAAGGAAGCCGGCGGGGCGGGGAGACTAGTTGGGAGAGTGGTTGGGGCCTGTAGTGACAGGACAAGAGATAATGTCTTTAAACTTAAAAAGTTAGATTTAGTTTAGATTTAAGGTAAAAATTCCTCACAGGGAGGGTGGTGAGGCACTGGAACAGGTTGCCCAGAGAAGCTGTGGATGCTCCATCCCTGGAAGTGTTCAAGGCCAGGCTGGACGAGGCTTTGAGCAACCGGGTCTAGTGGAACCCTGCTCATGGCAGGGGGGTGGAACTAGATGATCTCTAAGGTCTTCTCCATCCCAAACCATTCTATGTTTCTATGAAAAAAATTGACAACTGGACAAAGAGAGAAAGGAGACCACCCTACCAGAACGCTTTTCCATAGTGAGGGAATGATCACCCGTCACTGAGCTGACTCCATCTATTACCCTGTCAGGGGAGCACACAAGGACAGCTTGGATTCCCCTCTGTGCGCTGAGGGTGCTGTGATTCCCTCACATCCTCAAGCTGAAATCTGTTACCTCTCTATGCAAAACTATTCCAGTTGGGTTGTGGTTTTGACAGTTGGATTGACAACTGTCCACTGGGAAGTGACTGACTTGTCAAAGCTGTTATGCAAAGGGTGACAAAGAGCTGTCAGATAAAGAAACCACTGTCATTGATTTCAATATCTACATTTCTTCCACTTTACACAACCTTTTAACTGTTGTGTAATTGTGTACTTCTAAATGGGAAAAATGGTTATTTTTCTCATTTTATTCCAGTTGCTAGAATCTCCTTCTTGTACTCCTATTTATACTTCCAAGCCTTGCAATAGTAATTAAAAAGTTAAGTAACTAGCACTGAAAATAATGAATCAAATTCATGCCAACTTTTATATCCATGTTATGGGACTTACATTTGGGGCAGATTTGGTCCTCCTATTTATAGTTTTAAATTGGCAGTTGCAAAACAGAACTTTTATAGTAGCCCCCACACTGTCTAGCAAACTTCTGAAATAAGTCTTTTAAAAATCTGTTTTGCCTAAACATCGCCTTTCAATGAGGTAATTGTTTTTGAGAATAAAAACAACAATGTGAGCAAAGAAATATTATGCTGGGATATATCACGGGAGTCCCCACTTCTTAAAACACCTTCTTAAAACCTAAGGAAAAGTTTTAAATGTTACCTCTCTGAAACAGAAACTAAATCATCTCTGCAACAATTATCACTCACTTCTATAATACTTTCCAAAATAAATAAATAAGGAAATATCTATCATCAGAGCCATGATGGGCTGCGAAGTAATTTTCCATTTGTTATGCCCCCAAACAGGATTCTGATGCTTTTGCAATACTAGTTAAATTAAATGTTCTATAAATCTCTCTGAATGGTTTTCTTTCATTTAAATACAAGAGAGATTTCTTATTTCTTCAGCACTAGTCATGAGAGTAGTCCCACTTTGCAGTGACCACTTCAAATAACACTCAAGTCACTCACCTTTTACTTTTGATTCAGGTAATGCTGACAGAGTAGTTCCCTGAGCAACTTACTGCCTAGCTGATTCCCATGTAAGTGATGGTCTGACTAAAGGGCTTGTTGCAAAGACATTCCATGGCTCATCAATAGCTTTTACACATCAACAGCTTCTGTCCACTCCAGAAAGACTTGTCTTCTTGCCACCATTCAGCTGGGCTGAGCAGAGATCTGGGGTCAGGGGAACCAGCAGGTAATCCACACCAACCATTCAGCAGGTGAGCAAATTTGGTCACTTAAAACTATGTCTGTGCTTTGCTAGACAGAAGATTCAAAGGTTACCAATGAAACTTAAAGCTGGTTTATCTAGCAGCTGCATTTTTTACTACATGACAGCTGAAACGCTGCCCTGATCTATCTATTGGCTATTTGCTCTGATCAATGCATTGTGAGACTTACATGGCGCAAAGATCTCTGCTGTTAATTAAAATTTTCCTTGCATCGATCCTGGAGAATGGTCTCCTATGTTGTGTTAGTTGCAGCGAGAGACTGGGCCAGCAGCATGCTAAAATGGGAACAGGAATAGGAAAGTCATAGACAGAGTATCATCGGGAACCGAGAGTGTTGTAATGTGCAAAGCATGGCCACACATGCAAAATGCTGATTCCATCCAAACCCATAAAGCTTGACTTTAAGCTGATTTAGCTCTCTCTTTTCTGCTCCTTGTTGAGTCATCACAAGGCTTTTTCATCCAGGATTAGACCTAATCCTTCTGTGACATCATCCTTTACACTGAGTAATGTATAAAGTGAGGGCTGGACACCGGTCACAATAGCTTCCACAGATTTGTAAGTCATAGCATACATAAGACTGTTCTTCCCTGCCTGTGTCATAAAGTATCAGGGTTTTGTTTCTTTTTCTAATTTCTACATAACAGCTTGATGTAATTTGTTCTACTTTGGCATTTTTTACAAAGCAATATGTAGTACAGCCCAACTTTTGTAAAAATCATGATATTTTGTATTTTTTACAAAATACTTATATTTCTGCTATGACCCTTAAACTTAAAAAAAAAAATATGTTATTTTCACATATTAAGATGAGGTTTATTTACCTTAAGTCTGACATCTAGAAGTCCATCACTTCATGCAGACGTCTTGTTTCATTATACCTTTATTCTTCTTCTCTCCACTTCTCCTGTGATTGCCTCATTTTCTCCATAAATTCTCTTGCATCAAGATTCTCTCATCCCTCTGTTCTGGCTTCAGCATACATTTCTTCTTTCTTTCCCCTTGGTGAACTTCACCCTCCATTTTCCTCTTCTCCTTTGATGTCCCAGCTCCCTTACTATCCCTCTCTGGCCCTTTCCATCTCCTACTTCTTCTGACCTTTCCTTTCTCCTTCTTTGCAAGCATCTCCTTCATATTTCCTCCTTCCTCTATTCCCACCTGCGCTTCTGCATACCATTTTCCCTCTCTGATGTCTTTTCACTCTCACCACTCATCCCTCATTCCAGCATGCTTCTTCGAAGTCACTACATCTCTTACCAATTTTAGTTCTTCTTGATCTGTCATTTGGCTTTGCTCAGTTTTTTTGATGTCTTCCTTTCTTCTTCTTTCCTGTCCATTCTATAAATTATTGGCCAGTGCTATGGATTTTACATAGTGCGTGTGAACCCAAAGAAGTAAAATACATGTCCTTTAAATTGCATTTATTCAAAGCCCCTGAACAGACATCTTCAAAATTGCCACAGCTCTTTGGCTTCACTAGGCTATCACTAAACTACAATTTTGAGTTTAGGTGGAAGGATAGTGCTTCCTTGTTACTGGTCTTCAGGTCAGAATAAGACCTTGCTCTATAACCTCCCACCTGTGTACCCAGATTATCTTTGGAAGGAGTGTTTATTGTGCTCCAAATTGTCCTTCAGTCTGGAAAATGGACTAGGGCTGCATCCATTCAGGAGAACACATGGACAGAGCAGTGCTTAGCAGCTCGTGGAGGAAGCCAGGTTGGGGGAGAGGAGGGAGAGGAGGGTGTAGCTGTGCTCTGATTTTCTCTGACTTGTATAGTTAATTCTGCTTGTTTCTCACCATTCTATGTGCTAGGCAGTATACAGGACACAAGAGACATCACAGTTCTTGCTTGAAAGTATTCAAGAGAGAAAAAAAGACAAATCAGCTGTCTGAAGAATAGGAAAGGAGAAGCGAAAGGTACTAGAAGCTATATGCATCTGGAGTTGAGCAGTTTCCCCTTCTGAATGGGCCAAATGAGTTAAGAAGCAACTTTTTCAATCCTGGAAAGACTGGAAGGCTGCAAAACCTGAAAGACTGGAGCAGAATTTGCTTTTCATTCAGACTGTTGTATAGAATAATGCTGTAATAGAGGGATCTCAGTTATTGCTGCAACTCTGCATTCTATTCCTCCATTTGGAAGCTCTAACTGCTCTATCCATTTTAAAGAGCCAGTCTCCTCTGAGTGGGGAAAACAAAATTTTCTTTGCAACAACCTTAATATGGGAAAAAGCAGAGTTCCACTCACAGCAACCATTCGGAGATGATGCCTGTCCTCAGTTTCAGCATTCTCAGGCAGCAAAGAGAACTGAACTTTTCTATCTTAATTCCATTCTTATGATAACTGCTAAGTTATTACAATCTGTAGGATGAAACTGATTTTTTTTTTTTTTTTAGTACCATTTGGTACCACAGCATAGTTTTAAGTCTGTTTTCCTAAGCCAGTTATGGATATCACACAGAAGTATTAAGACATACAACCTCAAATATATTTAGGTTCCTAAATCCTATTTATTTTGGTGTGAACTTCATATGAATTGGAAAGAGCTCAATCTGCCCAATTTTTAACAATCCTTGCTCCACTAGAGTCAAAGAGTAAATAGATCTAGATCAGTAATTCTACTATATCAATGGAGGAATGAAGAGCTTAAAGAATAAGGCTAAGGTCTGAGATGTAAAATCCTCCAGTCACTAGGACATGATCTATGCAACCTGTCCAGGGTAAAACCAAAGAAAGAAGAATTGCTATTAAAAAAAAAAACCAAAAACAAACAAACAAAAAAAACAACACACACAAACTCAAAGAGCAAAGAGAAGTCTCAGGCTAGAAAGAGCAATATATAAGTGACATGGTAAAACCTACTCCTTTCATACTACATAAAAAGCCAAGGTGCAATAGAAGGAGCCAAGCGGAAGAAAATTTCAAGCTATAGATCCTGCGCTACCAGTCAGTCAGAACTGTCAGTTCTTGGACAGAGATTGCAAACACAAGAGATCTACAATGCTGAGGGTTAATGAGATTCTGAGATGGAGACATCAGCCTGAGGAATGATCTGTAAATTGTCTAAATCATACCGGACTTCTCAACTGAAAGATCTCGGCACTCCCTCAACACAATATCACCACTCTGAAGTACAAAAACTCCCAGAACGTATCAGGCAAATGGCAGCTCTGAACATGCAGACAGGTCTGAAAAGAGAGCAGTTCCCAACAATGACCAGCAAACCCAGAAGAAAAGCAGCCAGGAAAGCTAGGAACCAGAGGCTTGGTAAACCCATATCATTCCCAAGTGTCTTCATTAGATGCCTCTGCTGCACCTTTCCCTCACAGCTCGCACCACACTCTAGGCACATGGAGTCACCTCTTTGAACAAGAGTATAAGCACAACTACTGCCTCATCCCTTGAAAAGCTGGCAATTATCCCTTGACCTGCTGGCACCACTCTGTCTAATGCAGCCCAGATCCTGCTGTTCTCCAAGGACAACTACATGGCTCATGATCAGCTTGGTATCTAGAAGGATACCCAAGTCTTTCTCTGCCAAGCAGCTTTCCAGTCAGTCAGCCCGAGTCTCTGTTGGTACTTGGGGTTCTTCCTACCAGGCGCAGGACTTGGCATTTACCTTTTCTTGAGCTTCATTAGGTTCCTCTTGGCCCATTTCTCTAGCCTGGTGAGGTCTTTCTGGATGTCAGAACACTCAACTGGTCTATTAACCATTCCTCCCAGTTTTGTATCATCTGCAAAGTTGCTGATGGTGCATCAGCAATTTTTATTTTTGAAATATTACTGGATTTTGACTGACTTATTAGTGTAAATATAAATCAGTAGTCTGCAAAATCCTTTTTGCAGTCCTTCAAGGTAAGCTCTGATCTATGACTAGGCTTCACAAGTATAGTGACAATACAGCCGATTAAGTAATAGCAATACTGAAAAAAGTTCCCCTGGAGATACATTATTTTAAATCACTTTAAAATCTTCTGCTATTCTTTAGCATGTCTTTCCTAAAGAGTTATTTGGACTTTCACTCAATTAACTCAGCATCCCCCAAAGTGAGTAAGCCTCCAGATGGTCTCTTCTTTGAGGTGGCTAAGATATTTTTACTGGGAGGGGGATGCAATTTCTTTCAGATTGCATCTGTGAGACATTTAGGAAGTTATATTGGTGCTCAAAAAATAACGATGCCTGTCCTGAAAAATCATTCTGCTCTTTTATGAAAGTTTGTTTTAATTGGCTTCCTACCTTGTGTAGCTGTCTTCTCAGCCCACACTTTTGCCTGAGCTGGGATGAGATGTCAAAAATGGAAGAAGAAAATGAATTATTTAAACCTTTGTGTAAAAAACTACCCAATTCTCTTGCCATTACACTGATATTACATTAGCTCATTCAGTTTAACTTTTATATTAGTACATTTTCTGAAGTCACTCTTTATTGACAGCACTGTGAGATGTCAACCAGACCCCAGGGTCTTTCTCAAAGATATGTCTTTATTCTGATATTTATCACTAAACCTTCTTGGACCTTGGTGTATTTGAATTTATGGCAAAGCTGATTCTGCATCACGAAGTTTCGATCTGAATCAGAACTCTCACTACCTACTGAAACTGCAAACTCAGTAACCACTTGAAAATTATTGCTCATGCTTTAACATAGGGTCTTCTGAACCAAGTTGACAACAATTTTTTATTATTGAAAACAGCCTCTGATATGATTCCATCCTTTATCTTATCTTATCCTATCTTATTTTATTGAGATTGACAGAATTGCTTAAAAGATCCTAAATTCCACTCCAACAGCCTTTGGCATATTTTAAAATATTACGTTAATACAGTGTAACACAATTTCCTACAAAAGAGTTAAATTTCCACTGCTATTCATGAATGTCAGAAAAAACTCTTGAATATGTGTGTGTAAAACTCAAGTTTTTCCCAAGAGTTTCAGACTCTTTCTGGTCTTCCACCCAAAATTCAAAATCAATATTTGTTACATTAACACAAATGACAAAATTTTGGTTTTGTGGGTTTTCTTTTTTGTGGTTCTTCAACAACTCTGTTGCAAGAACACATGGCTATTTCAAATTACAAAAACTTGTGTTTACATAATTTAAAATAAGTTTTGGTTCCTATTTCTCAAAATGTGGACTGTTTCAGCTGTGATTGACAACACACAACTAAAAAGCAGAAATACTTTTAACAAGTTTCCATTTAAATAATATTCCTTTTAAAAGTATTCAAATTTACCAGTCAACCCAACTTCCATTTTGGAGAAATATCACTTTAGTATCTCTTTAGTACCGGTGGAAAGAATTTTAAAAGATGTCCTGAATACTCTGGTTCATAATTTAAAAGGCTTGTCAACCTCCATTATAGTCCTGGTGACTGGCACTGAAACTTACACTAAATTTACACCAAATAAGCTTTCTACATCCTTTTTTCTGTTCTTTATTTTTTCTTTTTTTCGTCCTTATTCAGCTGTTTGCTCTTACCTGTACTCAAGCTTCTTACCCTTCTTCACAGATGCTTTAAGAGCAGCACTGTTGCCTGACTCTTCTGTAAACCTTACTTATGGCTTCCCTCTGGTATATCAAATGGCCTGTTAGCACAGAGTATTGGGTTTGAAAGCAGCAGCTCCATGGCCAACATGAAGACTAGCACCCTGATTTCTCTCATCATTCTAATTTTAATGATTCCATGGTTGTTAATATGAAAATCACAGAGACTATGCTGAAAATATAGCTTCC
>NW_010236536.1:24535-37381 GCF_000690775.1 Eurypyga helias
TGTCTAATCATGACACAGCAAGACAGGAAAAGATTGAGTTTTCCTAGAGACTCTATCTAATCTCATTTTTCAGTTACATAGCTTTCCAGTTTTACTAGGTAATAATATCATTTTTATTTTGAAAAGGACAGAAATATTTATGCCAGAGACCTGAAGAGACAATGTTTTATAAAAAGCTAAGATTTTCTTGGGTAAGAAACTTCAGTTGTCAGATTTTCTACGCACTCAGCTGCAGCATAATTAAACTTTACCAATGAATGTGAAAAACAAGATGCATTAACCAAATATTTATATAAACAGTACAGCTGCTTCCTATGAAAGAACTGACCAGAGACATCCACTCACAAGCCCTGCTAAAATATGCTGAAGTGAGGGTAGTATGGACCCTATCACTGATATAAAACTCTTCTTGCCATGTGGCTTGCGATTGGATTTTTTGCTGTTGTTTTCTGGGTGAATAATTGCTAAATGATGTCCATAACAGTTATCAGCAGGCCCCAGTTGTCTCAGAGTCTGTGAGCTAGGGAAGGTCTACTACACTCAGAGGGTATTCTGAGTACCTACCATGTTGCCTAAGATAGATATAGGTGGAATTTAATTGTCTAATCTCAGTAATACCCACTCCCAATGGGTAAAGGCATGCCTGAATCCCACCCACCTCCTGTAATATTAAGCTTTCTCAGACCAAACATATCACTGGGTTCAATGCAAAGCATTTGCTGATACTGCAGGCAGTGAGCCATGGAAAAGCCTTCTGCTAGAGAAGTGGCAGTTCAACCAGCACAAACTATTGCCACTGTGCAACTGAAGTCTTCAGCTCCCTGACTTATCCTGTAATTAATGGAGTGTTACAAAAATCGTTGCTGTGCCTCTTCTTCCGTGCATGTGTAGAAAGAAAAGTGTGC
Organism: Eurypyga helias; assembly: GCF_000690775.1. Taxonomy (NCBI): domain Eukaryota; kingdom Metazoa; phylum Chordata; class Aves; order Eurypygiformes; family Eurypygidae; genus Eurypyga; species Eurypyga helias. The sequence continues at coordinate 25,441 of NW_010236536.1, forward strand.
ATCTCCAGAGCAATTCTGTGTGTATTTCTAGAAAGGAGAATAAGGATTCGGATTTAGACACGCTCTCGTCCTCAGCACACCCCGGTGCTTAGTGCTGAGTGGCACTGCACTCAGCATATCAGTGGGTTTGGAAGAATCTCCACAGCACTTAAAGGCCTAACAGTGAGTTAAGGTGTCCAGTGAGGAGGCCAAGTACTTTAACTGTTAGGTACTTTAGATCCTTTCATTTATCTGGCCTAATGAATTTGTGGGTGTTCTTTAGATAGACAGAGACGTAGTGTGTTCACACGGGTGACTGAGAACTCAGCATTCCCATGGGCCAAATTAGTTACCAGAGGAAACATCTCACCAATATAGACTTACTATTCACTTGTTTCCAATAAGCATGTTCTCCTGTCCTTCCACATACTTTGCATTATTCCATTCAATTCTATACAGCTTCTCCAGGAGGCATGTGATCCACTCTTCCAGCCACACAAGTGAAAGGCAGAGCAGTAACTCCATGGATGATAAATCAATGGACTGCTAATTTCATGATGCAAAATCTCACACCATTTTTTTAATCCCCCCACCCCATCAGGAGCTCTGCAGTGGCAGTACATCTGGTTTTGGCCAGAAATGGTTTGGCACTGCTCTCTGTATTCTGGCCAGATTCCCACAGCTCTGTAGCCCAGCAATTTGCCATGAGCAAGTCCATTGTGATTTGTCTTCTCATGGAAATTTGCAAAATTATATACTAACTAGGCCCTCCCCCACAGCTGATCTTTGGATATGATGCTATGCATCATGACTGTGTACTGGAGAGAGGAGGTGGCACACTACAACAAAGTATTCATGGTTATCACCTCACGGTCTGGTATGACAGAGCCTGAATTCTGGGTTTGTGTACTTACAGACAGGAATCCGTCGATCTCTCTGTATGCCCATCTTTCCCTTTCACCCAAATGGTAAGTGATACTGATAAGCTTGTCAGGAAGGTGATACATTAAAAATGAAACAGCCATGTGTTCTTGCAACAGGGTTTTTGAAGAACCCCGTCGTGCCTATGGGCTCAGGCTAGACAGAACAACTTTCTGAGACATGCCTAGAAAAACTGAGTGCTCTGAGGTTATAGTATGGTAGTGCCGATACGACAGAGCGTGGGTAATCCGCTCTGCCTGGGAGAAACCCTGTACGGTGAAGGTCTGGAGGCTGGATCATTGGATACACCAGCTGATATGCTCCAAGGCACCCAGAGAACATGCCAGAGGTTACTTTCTATAGAGATTTTGTGTTAAAGAATTTGTGCCTAGTGTATCCCTGGAAACATTGTGAAGGGAGACTTCTTGGTCAACAAGCAAACAACTCCAGGATTACTGTGTGAAGAGAATTTGCTTTGCATACAAGTCCCATCTTGTGAATGGGAAAGGAGGTCTCTTTTGCCAAATTTTCCTGTGCTGACTTCACCAACAGGACTAAGCAGTAAGTGACATTTGGTGGATACTGTACTGTTTCTTCTATCCTTTTCAGATCTCATGAAAAATAAAATAGTTAGCCTATGTGTTCGTGTTTTCACTGCTCAGCCATGTCCAGAAGGTGGGACAAAACATCCATTAGAGGACATATCAGGGAACAACTGAGAAAAAATTTAAAATATCTTGCACCACTACCTCAAGGAAATACTTAATAAAATCATGGATGATCTTTTTTGCTTTTTGTGTAAGCACCATGCGAAATTCATGTACAATACCTTGTCTCCCAGAAATTCAGAATAAATCCATGTCTTACTTCAGAATAAAAGCAACTTCATTATGTCTTTGTAGAGGTCCAGTCATTCTGGAAGTTCACCTGGCAGTTCCAAGGCTCTCAAAATTACACTGTAAGAAAAAAATTTATAAAAACATTACATCAGAGATCCATATTTCTAAAGAAGCTATAAATTCCAGCTAGGTTTCTTACTTTAAATACTAAAAAATAAACTAAAACATAGACATTCAAGGTCATTAGATAGAAAAATCATGTTGCATTTTCTTGAAAGTACTTCAACATGAAGTAACATGTTGATATGAGGCTTCCTTGGCTGTTTCCAACAAGTGCTCAAAGGAGCCATGCAGTAGAAAAGGAAGGGAAATTTCTTGCAATTTGCTTTTTCAAGGCATTGTTCTGTACTGACTCTACCCTCTGTGCGATCTGGAAGCATCTCAGGGCTGCCTAACCCCTGCTGAATGGCCAGTGTTCCCCACCATGTTCCCTATAGAAACTGCCCCAGAATATGAAGAATGCGAAGAAAATTAACTCCGTCCTGACTAAAATCAGCACAACATGCAAATCTTCCTCTGTCCACAAAAGGAGGTAGCCAAATGGCAAGCTACAGCCAGAAAAAATCCCACAGTTAGCTGCTGATGTCAGCTTCTGGGACCCTCTGCATTGCCAGCAGGGCACAGAGGGCTCCAAATGCATCTGAAGTTTCTGCCTGCAGGTTTTACAGTAGTGGTTGTGGAAAGCAAAACTCCGAAACTAACTTCATGTAATTAAAGGTCTTTCTCATTTACTTTACAAATCTCCTGGAACGTGGCACCACCCAAATATTAGTCGTGCATCACTATCAAGCTGAGAGCTTGACTAAACAAGAAAAAAATCACAGATAAGCTTCTTTTTGACTTGTGAAAGCCAAAAGTGAGCTGAGATGTAACAAGGGCTAAGTGTGGCATGTGCTGTGATAAGGAAAAGCTTGTTCTGGGAAAGGCCCTTGGTTTCATTCTGCTAATTTCCTTTCTCTACAGCACTGGCAATAACAAGGGTGTAAAAGGCCTTTTTCTAATTTGTACTGCATGTTTGGAAAACGTCTTATGTCTTCACTGATTCAGGTGCACGCAGGGTGTGGATGGCACTTTACCATCAGCACTAGCGAACACTCTCCCACTGTTTCAGTGTTTTCCATCACGCTACATCTGGCATTGCTAGGTAAGGTAACCCATCATCTCAAATCGTATTATCACCAGGGGATATAAAATAAAAAACACTAAAAGGAAATTAAGTTGGGAGAGAGCGGCTGAATCTCTAAATACAGTGACATCATTAATGCCAGCAATACTAAGCCAGTGTCTAAATCAGCTGCATTTTTAGAGACCAAACTCTCATCTGATTCACATGTAAATCCAGATAAACTCCTCAGAAGTGGAGTTCCTGTGGAGTTGCATCACAATCAGGCAGAAACAGAATATTCCCCTTTGGTTAAATTCCTCATGGTTTCAGAACTTTAGACAAGTTGGGAAGACCCTTTTTTTGGCTTATGAATTCAATGGAAATAGTAATCCAGAAAGACAAAGGTTTCTTAGGACTTTCACATACCCACCAAAACCACAAATCGGGTATTACTAGATTATAACTCTTCGAGTGGCACTCCTGGGAGAAGAAATCAAACTTCAACAGAGCAAAAGGGAAAATCAGAATCATCTAGTTTCCATTCTGCATAATACGTTTTCTTTGTATATATTTCCATTTGGAAACAAGTTGTGCTTTTGACCTTATAACACATAAAACACACTGCAAACTCATTTGTGTGGGAGCCAACATTTCCCCGGATTCTGCATAGCAACAAGCATGATGAACTGAGCGCTACCCACTGGAAGCGGTGCTTTGCATCATAAAATTCATAAAGTATCGCTTTTTCTCTTTATAAAACACGGTACCAGCTTTCACTCCTCGTTTCATGATATTTTTAGTGAGACAGAAGACTAAATAACAGAATGCCAATACTGGTACGTTTTTAAGGATAGATGGTCAGGGAAAATGGTGGTCATTGCTGCTGGAAAAGACAACCTGTTCCACAGTGGAAAAAGAGGGAGAACTGAAAACCAACGGCTTCATCTCCGGATCCCATGCGGCACGTGGTGATGCTGCCTATGAATTGTTAGTGACTGGAAGTCCCTACTGATGTCAGGCTGCAAGGAGCAGCATGTCGTGTCACCATTTTTCCAAAGGCATAAAATAAGCAAGTTAAATCCAGACAAACAAAGAGATTCACTACAGCAGGAGGAGGAAAGCAGCTGAAGGGTTTTGGAGGGGTCCTCTGCCTTGGTGAATGCAAGCTGTGAGAGCACTATGGTTAGACGATTCTCCATCTCCACGGCCTGCTTAGTCCTACAGAGGTCCCAAAGTCCCTGACTGTTATGCAGAGCCAACAGATCTCAGCTTTCCTGCACAAACCAGCCAGGCTGTTGTAGCCTCTTTCTAGTCTCTAGCTGTGTTAGGCAGAACAGGGCAAGTAATCCATGGGCCAGGAAAAATTCTGCTATGTTTTCCCCTGTTCGACCTGGTTTCTCAGGACTTATCATGAACAGACGCAAGTACAACCCTGACCCACAGGACACAACCACAAGGATTTGGTATTCACACCCTGGTTTCTCCTCCAGTTCTGTTTCTGCTCCTAAAACATGGACATAACTAGCCCTGGGGTGGTCATGTCCACTCAGCTTGCCACTCTGCCCTTCCACGGCAGCGTGGTCCCATCCTTGCTGCTGCAGAGGGAGAACAGTCCCAGGCTCACAGTGTCCCCAGAAACAAGCCCAGGTACTGTCTGGGAGAGTGCTGGGTGGCTCAGTCCAACAGGTGCCACAGGCTGGTCTAACAGACACTGCAAGCAGTTGCAGGAGAGTGTGCCAACCCTCTCTGCAGCCATGATCATCTATGGCACACACATGGCTGAGAAGGCAGGAGGGATTGCAGGACTCAGCAGTAACTGCCCTGACTGGGGCTCACCCTGTGCCGGCTGCCATGGGCAGCTCCTTCCTGGCCTTAACACTGCAACAACCCCAACAGCCATTCTGCAAAACCGTGCCCTCAATAGCCCTGGCTACCGTGATGATTGCCTTTCCCCAAAACAGGCCTGATCACAATACTTAAGATGATGTATATGAAATGTAGGTGACAAAAGATTCCTATTCCAGACAATCCAGTGAGGCAGTAACCTTCCACAGGAGACAGGGAAAATTTCCTAAAGACACCCTCCTGTCTGATAAACAACAGTGCAGTCACAACACAAACCCCTACTGAGCCCCTGCAGAAGAACGGCCAAGTAACCCTGTCAAGTCTGCTTCTAGAGAAAGAAGCTGCTCAGGTTTGAAGCAGTGTACAGACTTTGGATAGATTGCTAAATAGCCAGTGTTTAAAACCAATAGTTTAAGTTCAACTAAGAAAAAGACACACAGCATACATTTCTTGAGCCCTCTTATCATTTTTCTTGTTTTATTCATTCAGGGCTTGGCAGGGATGCTAACCAATGCCTTTAATATTGTCAGCAGTCTCAGGGGTTCAACATCACTAGCAAATACCAAGGCTTCCAGGGTATCTGTATTTGAAACAGTGACATTTATTTATAGATAGAGCACTTTCACTCCAAACTCCCAAAACACTGACCACAGACTTTGTTCCGATACTAACAGGAATCTCTTTGCTGGTGCCTGGATTATTAAAACCTTTGGCAAGACAGCAGCTCCATACTAGAGTATGAGACAAGCAAGGAATAATAATGTATCTAACTAAATTACATGCAAATGTCAGGCAAAATATAGTTACCCGAATGGAATTTGGACAGAGCCATCGTGTTAACACCCCACCTCTTGGCCAAAGTGTCAAAACACTTCTGAAGGTTAAGAGTTGCCAAGAACTTGGTTTTACACCTCATCCAAAAGCCCGTAATATTTGCATTAACTAATGGATTATATAATAATTACCAATTTAGCAATGTCTTGAGGCTCAACATATTATGAGATTATTTTTTTTAGTGGTAATGGTGACTGCCTTTAACTGGTCTGTCATTCACTGTTTGGTTTTTTTGTTTTTCAGTTCTGGGTGGGTTTAGTCCATTTAAAGTCTTACAGACACTCTTTTTTTTCCTGTGTCTCTCTATGATAATAAGCATTTCTGCAAGAGTCAGTCACTGTGACAATAAAATCAGGACAGATAGATCAGGCAATTTTTCAGAGAAAAAGCTCATAGTTTTAAAGAAATGCAGATTTTGCCCTCTGGTCTGCAAAAGTTCAATGCAATTCAAGGACAATCTCTGTGACCTGCTCATAGCAGATTTTGGCAAGTCACTCCTTTTTTTTTTTTTTTTTCCCACTAGGCAAGTACAGGTAAAAAAAAAATGTGAGCAGCAGAATTTATTACTATATTCTATTGAGCACCAGGGCAGAGTGATTATAAAGCCTCAATACAAGACTGACACCATCTGGCTACTACAGAGATTGCAGGCTTTACAATAGTGTGAAATACTGCTTTTATACCCGGAAAAATATACTATTTCAACCTCCAGTTTCAAGCGGGGGATCCCCAGTGAACAGCTGGAACCACCTGTATGCACCCTATGGAAGCTGGAAAACTGGAGGGCTCCTTAGGGAAAGGGTCCTTCCATCACTGCTCTCAGGGCAGGTGCCATTATTTTATTACCACAGCTCTGGAATGTTCCCAACTAAAAACTGTCACCTATCATAGGCAGATTCTACTAAATACTGATTTGGATTTTTTATATCAACAGGGTGAACCTCTAGCTTCTGTATTTTCTTCTGAGGAACATTCAAGCAAGTAAGGTGAGAGGCAAGAATGTTCTTTGAGAAACCATAATATTTCTCCAAGTAAATCAGTCAGGGTTTAAGCTGATGCACTTGAACAATGTACTGAAGTCAATGAAATTCCTTGCATTTTTAAACTGGAATGGCTCGATAAGCACCTCCAAACAATGGTTTTTAAAAGAAATTTAACCAAATGTGTCCTTTTATTTACCCAAATTTTGTACTGAGCTTGGACTCACAACCTATGAACTTCATTCCCTCGGTAAGGAAAGAAAAATAAGGTAACAGCCAAATTACATTGCAGTTGAATACTGGATGACAAGAAATAAGAATAATACTGGATGTCAAGACTTCTCTAACTGCTTTTTTCCCAGATGCTTGCAGCTTGCTTATTCACATTTATCAGGAGCAGGATTGCTCTTTCGTTGCGTTTTCCCAGAAAGGAGTAAAGATCACTGCTTTCTTAAACTCAGTGAGTCAGAATGAGTCAGACCACAAGGACAGGAGAGGGGCCCCAGCACAAAATTTCTCTCTGCAAAGGGTTTGAGGAGGAAAAGTATTTCAAGCCATACACTCCCTTGGTGGAGTTTTGCTGAGATGTCACAACTGTACCACTTTCGCCAGCTTGGATCAGCAAAGAAATTGAATTTAGTTCTTGCTGACTGATAAGGTGAATATTTGCATTTTTGGGAAGGAGTGGAATTATGTAATAAACAGTTAAGAATATGACCCGAAGAAACCATCGTTACAATTACACAGAGAGACACATGAAAGATATTACAAGCAGATGGAGAAATAGGATTTTCAAAAGTACAAGGTTTCCTTAATAAGAACTCCATCTGGGAGTTTAAAGTTTGCAGCTTTTTCTAGTTTCCATAGAAAACTATTTGCATATCTTAACATAATTCAGATTATTACAGTGTATCCGCAAAATTTACTAAAGGAGTGTTCAGAGTCTACCCAAAAAACACATTTTCATTCTTCAGATTGTATATTACATTCAGATTTGTGTGCTTCATCTTAAAGAGATTAATTTTTTCCTTCCTTGCAATCCTGAAAATGAAATACAAGAGTAAAGCAAGAAAGAATTACGAAATCCCAAATATACTTCCCTTCCTAATAAATAGAATTGTGGGAGCCTAACTGTTTCCCAAAATCATCTTGGAAAACAGCCATCAGCAGAACTACAAACTAGAGCTATGTGAATATCTGTTTGTATGGTTTGTTTGCCAAAAAATGATCAAATAATGAAATAAAAAACACTTTGACCTAAAATGAACTTATCTCATTTCCTTGGAAAATCAGTCAAATCAGTGCAAACCATTTGAGGACCAAAAAGAAATTCATTGTCCTTTTTTTTTTTTTTTTTAGACTTTATGGCTTTTTTAGTATATTTAACCCACTACAAACATTTGTTAGCATGCAATCCTTTTGCCAAAAATAGGAGAATTAGTTTTAATCAGGTTACCAGATTAAATACAAATGCTTCTCCCAGTATTTGTTGTTCTGTGTCCTGTCCTTAAGGAACTTCGTTCTTCTGACCATGCCCCGTTATTAACACTGCAGCAGCTGTGTGAGCTGGAGTCAAACGCTGCTGCCAGGAGTTGTTACTCTGCACCTCGCTGGAGAGCACTGGACTGGGCTGGGGAAGCACCTCTTTTCTGTATGGTACTTCCTTGCTGCATCTTTGTGCCGTTTTCTAGCTTGTATCATAACGGGCTAGTGACAATTTATTAAAAATTCACACAAGCATTTCCATGAGTTCACACTCTGTTCTTAGCACAGATGGACCCAAATTGCAAAATCTGGATCCTGAATTAAATGTTCTTTTGCTTTGGTATGTCAGATGCAAGGTCTTGCCTTCACTAAGGGGAAAAAAAAAAAAAAAATAAAAGAAAAGAAAAAGGTGTGGTTTTATTTTTAATTAGTTAACTAAAGCTAAAATCCTAGCAAAGGCAAAGAAACTCATAGTTTTCATTTGACTTCTCTATGGCCTTTAGCTCAATGTTTAATATATTTGAAACCCTGTCTTCAAAAGAGCATTATTGTGCACTAAGTGCTCTGACCTGCAGGTGCCTTTTTTCTTTAGTGAGGAAAATACCGAAGTACCTGACCAAGGTCTAGTTCTGACCTCAAAATTCAGTAATATTTAAGTATGGATGTTAACTCACCAATCGTTTGGTTGTGCTGTCAGCACATTGCACATCGTCAGAGGCAATACCAGGGCAGAATCCCAGGATGATGATATCACTCAGACCCCCTGTACCGGGGGGAGAATGAAGGAATTCTGCAGAAGACACTAGTATTTTGCTGTTTTGCGTGCAATGATAGGAAAGCACCCCATTTTGCCTATGTTGGTTTGTGACCAGGGCCAATAGTAACAGCATTTTTTCACACTGTTATTTTTGGCTGGTTTGTGTGTTACGATATAAGGAAGGGAGAATGAAGACCAGTCAAAATGTAGCATAAATGAGCTGATAATGAAGGAAACACTTTCATTTCAACATGCACTGAACAGTTTTTCTGCACCCAGCAATGCTTGGAATAAGATGAACATGTCTGGCAGCACTGCCAGGTCCCGTAACATCACCCAGGATCAGTACTGAGAAGGGCTGCTCCCTCCGAAGATGCCTGCAATTACATCCTTCCACTGAAGGTTTACTCTTTGGTAGTCTGTTGGGAGAAATGTGTGGAAATAGAAAAGATGATTACGACACAGTTATGCAGAAAGAGAACTCCAATTTAAGGAATGGCACTAACACTTCACAGAGCGGATTCTGGGAGAACTGAAACCAAACCAAAAAGATGAAATGTTTTTTCCTGTGTTACACCCAGCATCTCAACAGATACCTCAGTGGGACTGCTACAGCTACTTGCTCTGCTTCTGTTTATCTTTGGTCATATTAAAAGACCCTTCTGTCATATATTGAACCATGCGAAGGGTTAAATCCATACGCCCCGAACAGTTAAAATTCAGTGAATCGCAAATATTGCAACCAAGGCCAAAATCTTTGGATTGCCGTGTCAGCTTTACGATAGTACTCTGTAGCACAAAAGGTATCTATTTCCATTTCATAAGCATTTTTTAATTTGTTGTGCTTTTTGTATGTCTTTTGAAGCCCAGAGAACCTTTCAGCACAGCATGCTGTATCACCAGACAATTTTTGCTTTAGAATTTTCTTTGGATATTCCCTGGAAGATTGTCATCGTGAGATTTGTACTGTTTCATGATTTATGCTTTTTCCCTGTGCCAAATAGATACATACTAATACACTACAACATATGCTGTCAGTATCATCTCTAAACCAAACACAAACACACGATCTATTGAATGCATACAAAGTTTACCATATTAGTTCATTTACATTATGCTTAAGTGACTCCTCTATTCCAAATTAATTTAAAGCCTAAAGAGACAGCGTAAGTCCAGACGCAATCGGAAGCTAAGACCTACAGGAGATCGATAGGAAATTTAACATTTAGTCTTTGAATCCAAACTGCTGACAAATATTGCAGGGGATGAGGGGAAAGTAAACCAGATAACAGCTTTTCTAAGTAAACATTCAAGATATTTTTTATCATGCAATGAAGCTTTTTATATATGTAATCTTCACTCTTTTCCAACTCCTATCTGTTGGCGGAAAAGTAATCATTTACACACCAACAAATGAAAGATCTCAAAAGAAACAAATAATCCAAAGGAATGCACTATAGCTGCCACTTTTTAAAAAACATAGTTGACTAATTGACCATTTGACATTAAGTGTTGCGAGGATAGACTTCATGACAGAACATCTTCTTTTCTGTGTTTGTATTTTTAAGCAGTGACTAACTATGGAAGCAGCATCAAAATTAGGCTACCATAATTAATGTAGTGACAGGTTTTCCATTATAAATTTCTCTTTTAAGGGATTTATAAGTCATCTGTGGAAGACTGTTCCAGGCAAAAACTTTTTGAAGTGCAAAGATCAAAGATCATATTAAGCTTCATGTTTAACAGAAAACTGTACCTTTTTTTCTTCAGCACAGCAGTCCAAAGTTCAAAACAGCAGTGTAAGAAAGGATAAATGGGTCTGGTCTGCTTTATTTTGGCTTCACATTGGAAGAGATGATAGACTTTATATTTTTAATAGTAGACATTGATATTAGAAAAACATTAAACTGCTTTTGAGGCAGCATAGAAGCTGACATTAACTATCACAAGTTGAACTATTTCAGTTCCTTGCAAGACAAGATTGTCTGTTAAGAGTTTCAGAAATAACAATTTTCATTTAAATTTTAAGTAAACACTGATTTCCGAATAGCTGTGATTTTGCCCCTAGCACCTTGTACACAGCAAAAATTTTGTTTCATCAAGGGAATGTTTGGGTAATAAGGATAAATAAAGTCAAGGTTTATTTAAATGTTGAAAAGAATGAAAAATACTAAATCAAATAAAAGATTCAAAAATATTAAAATGCCCTAAAGTATATTACCTAAATCATGTTAAACAAAATAAAACAACCCTTCTAAAGCACTCCTATGTGCCTGTATTTCCACTGAGGTCTGTATTTTTGCAAGGATGGAGCTGAAATACCTATAAATATCTATAAAAACAAAACCAGATAGGGATGAAATCCAGAGAGACAAACAGGAATCTAAATGATATACATGACAGAAGCACTGTGTCTAGGTTGTTTAATTACCAATATTTTTCAACATTGTTTCTTCTTTTGTATTTAAATACATGCAGGAGTTTTGATGTTACAGGATATGTATATAATAGTAGGTTATAAATCATTAAACCTGATGATATTGTTTCATTTAACATTTATGTTTTATTTGTGTGATGGAATTCTTTGCAGTCTGTGTCTAATTATGGGTAGGATTCTTTTTTTCTGTACTTTATTTGACTTAATTCACCACTTCTCAACATATGCCATATTTAGGATGTGATATAACTAATAATGTGTATGAAGCCACACTGCTGCTTCAATTTTAGGGGCAACTAAGGAATGTATCCCCTTTAAGTGAGTGTTTAAACCTCCTTCAGTTACATATTAGCTTCAGAATTCAGTCCCAAGTTATTCTGAGCAAAAGCCTGGTGGAGAGTTTCATCAATGGCTTTGTGAAATGAAACTCAACGCATTTTTGTCCTTTTAATTTTAAGTCAGGAAACTTGGCATTATGCAAGTTAACTTCAGATGGATTTAACCTAAGCAAACAATGCCAGTACCAAAGCAAGGTGAGACAGACTTCGTGCTCAGCCCTCTACATGCTGGATGACCAGTGCCCGGGATGCACAGACACCCACACCGAGCCCACTGACCCAGCACTGCAGCATCCTGGATCCATGCAACAGGGTGGATGATGGGGAACCATAGCTACAAAGTCATAGAATCATAGAATCA
>NW_010236537.1:0-7711 GCF_000690775.1 Eurypyga helias
CGCCTCAGGGTTGGGGGCCCTGGCTGGTGTGTGTAGGGGGCCTCGGGGGGTAGCGGGGCTCCCGGCGTTCCCAGCAGGTGTGTTAAAGCGGGTTTCTCTTTTACCAGCTTGAGCTCCTCAGCAGCCGGGTGTAACGCCTAAGGCAGATGCAACAAACCCCGTCTTTCCGTGCGTAGGGACACCGCTGTAGCAGAACGGGTGGACAGGCTGTTGCCGAAAGACACTGATAAGCAGGTAAAAGGAATACATAGATATGAACCGAGCGTGTCCTGATCTGCCAGCATTCGGTTATATGTTTTCTTCATGCTATATGCCCTGTTATTTTTTCCCGGTAGCTAAGTGTTCCACCTGCAGGTAAGATGTCCCTCGGTCTGGCGAACACCTACGCCTGCCTTTCAGAGTGGCCACATCTTAATTAACCTATGTGGTAGGGTCGTAAGTGCTCCAAACAACGCCAGTGACTCCTCTTGTGCAAATACTTGGGTAGAATACAGAGGGTTTTGTGTGTGTGTGACAAAATTCTCCAAATACTACTGAGATGGAGCAGGTTTTAATCTTTGCTGTTTCTCAGGTGAAAAGATGCTTTCATATCCCTACAAGGGTAGGGGAAGGAATTGCTAGTTAGCATAACTCTTCATATATTTTTTGGTTACCTAGGCCCACCATGATACCTGTCTTTTTTCCACCCCCCCCAAATTTGTGTAATCATTGGAGACAACATAAAGACATGGGAGCCTTGTCATTTTCTGTTTGTGTTGAGTAACAGAATAATAATGAACATTTTAGCACACGCTTATTCTATCACTGGACTGACGTGGCTGGAATCTGAAGCAAAGTGTTTCTGCACTGAATTTATTAGTTTCATCAGAATAACAGTGTTAAAAAATACTACTTCTTTCGTAAGTGTGCCTAATGTGTGTGTGGCCTGTAACTGCCCACGACTCCACAGTTGTTCTCTGGCTGGAGTCAGAGTGCTGCTTCAGTGAAGGGAAGTTACAGAGTTCGGTAAAAGGTGTTTTGATGTTATGCCACAGGGGACAGTATTTGGTTAAACACCATGCTGCTTGCATATGGCTATTGAAGTGATCTTATGAGTTCTCTGTAGCACAAGTGGTGTTTGTAGTACATGTTTATATTGCAGATGAAAAAACAATGTTTGTGGGGTGAACTAAATTTAATCCACAGTCCCTCTACCCCTGCAAAAATTCAGCTAAACCAATATTTTTGTTCTTGTTATGAAGTGGATGTGTCCCGGCTCATTATTGTCATTGTCCGAACAAACTCATATTCTGTGCTCCTCGCCATAGCAGCCTGAATTCAACTGTTTTTCAGTATCTCTTGTGCATTTTAATAAACTTTATGAATAGCTGAGTGATGGTGAACAGTGGGAGGCAAATCACTGTTTTGGTTTTTTGTGACGTAGCAACGCTGTAGCTAAAATTGCATCTTTTATTTTGGTTACTCTATCAAATCAGTAGTTACAAAAGTTGCAACAGGAATGTTTTCAGACTTAAGAGCAGAAGAAAAGATAACTTTGAGAAAGAATTTCTAATGAAACGGCCTACTTTGAAAATACTGGGACTTAATGAAGTGTAAGCAGAGAATGTGCAGGCCACCTGCTGTCAGTTGCTTTAAAAATAATTCAGTAGCAGTTCTGATAATAATTATGTTTAATTCTGCAAAGATGCCTTCAGTAGACATGGGGCATTTACACCTGGACACCCCAGAGGCATTTAAATAGCCATTTCAGTTTTATGTGTTTTGATTATTTTTAAGGGCAAAAGTGTGTATTCCCTGAGAGCAGTAGGTATTCAGAGGAGCAAGTAAGTTGCTCAGCAGATGAGGGGCTGCCCTTTGCGTTGTTTCTCGGTGTTGGGCGTGGGAAAGCTATCAGATGCAAGATGACCAGAAGAGTGCCAATCTGCACACTGAATGAGGGGTTTGGGGAGGTCCTGTTTGCGGTGAGTTTTGCTGGGAATGCCGGGTAGCAGGTTTGTGCCCTGCAAAGGTTTCTAAGGGAGATTCGGATGGAGGCAGTGGGCTAGGGAAGGTCATTCAGGGGTGGGGTGCAAAACAGGCCACTCTTGGACGTGTGATCTGTGTGCCAGGCCTATTTGGTAGATGTGATGTGTTGTCACTCGCGTAGAGTAAGCAATGCTTTGGAAACGATGACTCAGGAATTTTAGATGATGCTAATAAGACGAGTCTTCACTTTCTCTTCCATCCTTGCTGTTTTGGATTGTCAGAATTTAATTTCCAGAATTCCATCCCAAAATCCAATTTGCCATAAATCTTTCTGGTGTCGGTTTAAAGTAACAAACCTTCTTTTTTCTTGCCGTCTTTTTATTTCAAAGTAATGGGGAAGTTCTGCAGAATATAACTCATTGCTCCAGATCATAAAATTAATGCAATATGTGTCTCTTTTCTATACAAAAGGTGAGTTTGAGGTGTGAAATTGTGTGCCTTGAAATGAGGAAGGTGTGTAGCACTCTGTGTTTATAGTTGTGCCAGACTTTGATGTAGATTTAAAAAAAAAATCCAAACCCCCCAATTTAAAAATAGCTAGAGAAGACCTTTTTATTTTTTTTTTTTCCAGATTAATTTTTAAAATATGTGTAACACCTCTGGAATTCAGAAATGTCAGTAAGCTGCTGGGGTTTGAAATAATTCAGCTAAAAACCCCTTTCACTTCAGCTGTAACATGCAGCCCTTCTTAAAGGGGTGGAAGGATTTAAGTTTTGGGCTGGCTTGGTTTATTTTTCAAGCCAGTCCCTGGAATTTATGGAAGTTGGGAGTTAAGGGCAGGGATCAGATTTGAGTTGGAAGATGGCTGTCGGCAGAACTCGCACCCTACCATCCCCAGACAGCATCTTCTCACTGCTTTAGTGAACTCCACAGAATTAATTGTGATAAGAGACCTTGCTTTCAAGCACACCCTTTAAAATTATTTAGTGATTCCTTTAGGTGGCTGCTCAGAAAGACTGATTACTTATCTCGTTTTTTCCTCTGTCCGTGTGGCCGCTAGCTGCGGGAGGGAGGAATCTGGGGTTGTCTAGTTGCAAGTATTGCAGGTGGTCTCGTTCAGCCCTGTAGGCCAAGTGATCTCGAGTACAAGAAGAGCTTTTTTCTCTACTGTTTTATCAGTAAATAACCTACTACACTGCAGTAGCTGCCTGAAGATTGCGTGTGTTAAGGCATTTATCTGCTCCTAAAAATAGTTCTGTTTGATTCTTAAGTCTGTGTGTAAACCTATCGCTGTATTTTCACATTGAAATGCAGTGGTTTTGATGCAGCAGCAGCGTATTATTAATTGTGTTCGTTATGCAGAAATGTCCCATTCCTCTATACCAGAGGGAAGAAACCCTTTCCACAGCATCATTTAGTAAACAACAAGTAAGCGGAGTCAGAAGAATCTGTACCTTTTGCAGATAATTTTTTACTCTGTGTTCTCTTTTTAAGGAACACAAATTGCTCTGAAGGGCTTAAGATTGTGCGAAAAAGATGTTTCCTTTAAAAGACACTGAGATGGGTGCCTCCACCTTCTTCGCCTCCGCTCTGCCGCACGATGTTTGTGGAAGTAATGGCCTTCCTCTGACCCCTAACTCCATCAAGATTTTGGGGAGATTTCAAATCCTGAAAACAATCACCCATCCCCGGCTTTGCCAGTACGTTGACATTACCAGAGGTAAACATGGTGAGTATCTGTTTAGTGAGGAGATTTTGTGTGTGGTTACAGTTACATTTTTATGGCTACACCCAAAGGTGCCTGAGCAGAATATCACGGTTACAGCCCCAGAAAGTGGCTGGTTTTCAGTCTCAGAACAACTGTGCCTTTGCTGCTGCTGGCAGTGCTGGTGCTTTTGTTCATTCTCTGCAGAGGCAGAGGTTGGTTGTCTGTGTCTCTTGTTATCTGCTATGCTAACTGATGAAAGCTAAGAACTTGCTGTTCTCTACCTCGCTGTGAAATCTGTGTGCTCAGTTGCTGTGCCGTCATTGTGTGGGACTGAGTAGTTTTGATGCTGAGCTCCCACACCTGTGTTCTAATCCTGTGGATGTTTTCAAGTGCTGGCTAGGTTTCTTGTGTGTGGTTTGTAGCCGTTCTTGTTGTCCCGGTTATCTCACCTCTTGGCTGCAAGCTTCTCTTACAATGAGTTGTTTATTCTAACCCCATAAGATTTCTTCCACTAACAATTACTTTAGTACAGATAGGGTTTTTTAGTACCTGTTACCTTGCTTCTTGTTGGCTTCAGTTGTGTTTGGTTTTTCTGCTCCAGGTGATCTCATTCTGTTGCAAGCTCAGGGGCACAGCACTTAATTTCCCCAAAAAGGCCACAATACCTGTGACAATGTAAGTGGGAACCCCCCTGTAACTTTTAAGCTGACACTGTTCCATGTAAAGGTGCATTGTGTGTGTTTGATTAGCTACAGGGCCTCAGAAAGTAGGGCAAGTAATTTTTTCCCCTTTAGAATGCAGTGTGTTGGATGTTTCTGATTTAGAAAATGATGATACTGCCAACTCCAAACCCTGAACTGTTCCACAGGGTGAGGGGTTCTTTGTGTGTTTTCATTTGCTCTCAAACTTGTGAATTTTTCATGTTCTGCAGTCAGGAGATCTGGAAAGTTTATTCATTTTTGTCTTGGCTTCGCTAGTACCTCTTGAAACAGAAACTGGGATTTTCTTACAGAGCTGTTTGGGATGAATTATTAGGAAACATTAGCTTAGGAAACAGTAAATAAAAGCTCTGGTTATCTAGGAAAATGAGGCCTTTTTGACAGCAAAGAGTCAATGACATGAGGGTTTATCAGTGTGTATAAATAGGAAGGAGAAAGTATCTTCTGATAATTGAAGTGACCGGAAAAATAACAAATAAAATACCTAACCAGGAAGTCAGGAGACTGTTGTGTCCTAGTGGTTGGAATAGCAGTTAATCACTTTCAAAATTTGCCACCAAATTTGCCATATTATTTATAATTTTGACACTGACATGGTTCTTCCCTCCTCAGTCCAGTGTAGTGATTTCATGTTTTTTTCCTTGCAAAGGTCAGTTTCTGCCCTTCCTGAGAAATAGGAAAGCAGTGCAAAGAGACATTCCTTAGATGTATGCGTTCCCCCTGAACGACCCTCAAAAGGGGAATATAAAGGTAATAGGAAACCATTCAAACTGAATGTTTTTTTGTAAAATTAAACAATGTGGAAATCTTTGCTGGCATTGTAGAAGGCAGTCACAGAATTTTTTCTCCCAAAGAAAGCTTAGGTGATCCTTGGATTTCAAAAAGGAGGAAGAGTTGAGTAACGAGCATTCCAGCTTTGATGTGATGACTTGTGTTCCTCACAGTATTTTCCATTTTTATCTGCAAAAATCTTCTTATTCAAATACTTAGAATAGTTTACTTTGATTTGGTCTTGAATTTGAACATTCACTACTGGCTGTTCTAAGCGTAGTGAAGTAGCAAAGCCTGGCGTCTTTAGGAGTTGCTCGAACCCCGTGTAACCTCTTACACCTTCGTCTTTTCCTGCGTTATAATTGCCCTCTTCAGTGTGACAATTGCTTTGCCTCTTCTGTATTCAGAGCCAGCCCATCAGCCTTCGGGACATGCAGGACCTCTGCAAGTCCTATAGCTATTCCTTGAGCAAGAGGTACTAGAGGTAGTAATGTGCTAGTTGGCCCATCAGGACTGAAACCCCTGTGCTCACTCTCAGTCCCTTCTCTCAAAGCTGAGCGCTCTCATCAACCCAGCCACACGATTCTGCCATCTGTAGATCCTGTCAGATCTGGGTGACACTGGATGAGGGTTCACCGCATCGTGGGTTACTGGCTGGATGGCTTGGTGGTGCTTTGCATGAGGAAACAGGAAAGATAACCTGCTGAATCCGGTGAATGAAAACGGTGGTGATACCCAGAAGCTGTACATCTTTAACGTTTAACTAGGTGTAGTTTTCCGTACGGTGTATGTCACAGGAGTTTACCACCTGCCCAGTAAGCAGACTGGGAGGTCTGTACTCCCATCGTCTCCTTTGGATTCCAGTCCTCTTACGTTTGCTTTCTTTCAATCAGAGAGACTGGTTGTGGCGGCTGAGCACTGTGAAAGGAGTCTGGAAGATTTGCTGCGGGAAAGGAAGCCAGTCAGGTAAGATGGCAAGCGGGACTCAGATCCACTCACCGTGATCTCATGTATCGTCTGTGGCGAAGTCCTGGACCTTTTAACTCTTGCTGGTTTATATCCCTTTTACTCTGTTAAACTTTAACCTAAAGACATTGTTTATCAGACAAACACCTGCCTAAAAGAGGGAGTACTTATTTCTATATGGTTATGAAAGCGACAAGAGTTGTAGGGAACTTGCTTAAACTGAAATACTTTAACTCAGAAAACCCTGTCTGTCCTGTAAGAGTAGTTCTGGGTTTTCTTTTTAAAAATAAAATCAGGCCTATGGCAGGGAAAGGATCTTCCTAAGAATTAATCTGAAGATTGTGTGTCTGCCAGATGAAAGACAATTTTCACTAGAAAGGAGAGAACTTGGTCTGTGTTTTCCATGTGCAGAAAGGTATTAATGTATTAACTAGGAAGTGGATGGGATGTCAGATACATATGCCAGGGGCTAATAAGTGGTTTGAACTTTGGTTGATGGCATCACTTCAGCCAGGCTTTGGCCAGACCACGTCCAAAGGCTGGATGTCAGGAATATTTGCTTTCATACCAGGATGCGTTGGGGTGTACCTTTAAAGATGCAAACAAAATCCCCATCACACTAGTGTCAAAAAGTGTAAACTGTCATTTTAAAGCCTGCCAGTATTCCCTTTGGATCAAAGATGCGGCCTCTTGTCCTAGAGAATGTGTAACACAGAAAATGTGAAGTGTGGAAGGGGAGAAACATTTCTATTTGGGATAGCGAGGCATTGCAGGCAAACACATGTGTTGCAATATAAAACATGGTTAGAGAAATCCAAAGTCTCTTCATTCTTGTTTCTGAAGAGTTTCAAGTGAGCTTTAGTTTTCATCTCTCTTGATGTTCATGCAAGCTTTGAGCTGATGATTACTCAGTAAAATAGTCAACAAGTTCTTGTGTGTCTTCCCACATAACACCTGTAGCCATTTGAGCCTTGCAGCCCCTCAATAGGTTGCTAACACCGTTGTCTGGGGGAGCGAAATGTAAAAGCAAAACGCCCGGTGCCTGTCGTTAGCGTTTTGTGACACTAAGCTTGTGTGACAGCATGTGCTGTGGAGGGCTCGAGCTGGGGAATGGTAGGCCAATATGGTTCCGTTTTACTGAAGATAGAGGTATTTAAAGATGATGTGTAAAGGGCTTTTCATGTGTGATGTGTGTTACAGCCCTTCACGCGGTTGGGCATGAGGTTCCTATTGCGCAAAGTTCCAGGAAGAGTTCAAGCATCGGAAGCTCTCCTCTCTCCTCCTTCAGTCAGCTCTCGCACTGCTCTTTGAACATGTGTGTCGTGGTGTCAGATGAGAAGCAGCCCAGACTGCTGTCTCTTGACTGCTCTTGAAAAAGCATGCGGGCAGCCAGTTTAATTTGCTGAGAATTGCTTGATATCGTACACTTACGTAGGTTCCCCTACAACTTCTGTTGCCATTTAATCCCGCAGCCTTAGAATTGCAAGGGGCAAGATGTCCTTTGCTGAGGGGAATAAAGATTTTATTTCTCGATCATAATGAAATAAACAAAACCTCCTGTCGTGGTTTAACTCTGGTTAGC
>NW_010236538.1:0-5982 GCF_000690775.1 Eurypyga helias
GGGCCGCGGCCTGTCCCGCTCTTGCCGCCCGCTAACGCTGCCCCCAGCTGCCGAGGCTTGAGTGAGCCATCCCCCCCCAAACGGCGCTGTGCCCAGGAGGGTACCGTACGTGCCCCCAGCACATGCCGGGGGAGGGAAGAGTCTACAGAGCACACAAAACGGGGGAAAAGGAAGAACAGGTTGCCCAGAGAAGCTGTGGATGCCCCATCCCTGGAAGTGTTCAAGGCCAGGCTGGATGAGGCCTTGAGCAACCTGGTCTAGTGGAAGGTGTCCCTGCCCATGGCAGGGGGGTTGGAACTAGATGATCTTTAAGGTCCCTTCCAGCCCAAACCATTCTGTGATTCTAAGATGGCAAGCATGCTGGAAGTTGTGCAGCCACTGCCAAATAGTGTATGGACTGACGACTCCCAAAGCCTTTGTACGTCTCTGGAATACGGAGGCTATCACTGCCTTTAGTAAGACATCATCCTGTGGTCTTCTAGACAAGAACCAAAAGCCGGAGGAGTGCGGCAGTTCCCGTGTCCTCCTCTTTCTGGTTTCTGTGGAAAAGCGAAGAACATAGCTCTGGCACCTTTCAGTTACCAGAATAAGCGGAGCAGGTCTAGTGAAGCAAGTCCACCAAGGATGCCAAATAAACGAGACACTTGTCAGTGTCCTGCTTCACATCGCAGCTCTGTTCAAGAACAGCAGCTTCCAACGCCGCCCCTAGACCCCGTCTTCCACACTAAGCCCCTGGTGATCCTGATCGCATCACAGTATCAGCTAGTTCACTTTAACAACCGTAAATTGCACTTTTTAATCCTTTTTAAGGATTAATGTTGCCTCACACTCAGACAAGTAGCCTGGGAGACCTGGGTTCTTATGTGACCTCTGCTGAGGGCAATAAGTAACCAGGCAAAGGGACACCATAGCTATGCAATAAAGGTCTCCCATCTTTTCATGATAAATGCAGCTAAAACCTTTTTAGTCTTCAGACTTGTTATACTCATTTTTATCCTCTTAATTTATAAGTTGACTCTAATAACCAGAACGGTGCTGTCACCAACAGGGAAGAAACAAAAATGTT
This sequence comes from Eurypyga helias, assembly GCF_000690775.1. Lineage (NCBI taxonomy): Eukaryota > Metazoa > Chordata > Aves > Eurypygiformes > Eurypygidae > Eurypyga > Eurypyga helias. The sequence continues at coordinate 1,067 of NW_010236538.1, forward strand.
ATGACACTTCTGTCTTGCAACCACAATCAGTATTTCTAAATTTCAGGGCAGAAACGTGTGGCTTTCTGCTTTGTACTGCTGAGTAACAAACGGGGTACTTGCAGGACACACTGAACTTTGGGGTGTCACAGAGTGGTTGAGGTGGGAAGGGGCCTATGGAGGCCACCTGCTCCAACCCCTCTGCCCAAGCAGGACCTCCCAGAGCCAGTTGTCCAGAACCACATCCATATGGTTTTTTAACACCTCCAAGGATGGAGACTCCACCTCCTCTGTGGGCAACCTGTGCCCGTGCTCGGTCACCCTCACAGTCAAAATGTGCTTGGTGACATTCAGAGGGAACCTCCCGTGTTTGGGTTTGTGCCTGTGGCCTCACGTCCTGTCGACCTGCACACCTGTGTGATGAGAGATCACTTCACCCCCGGCCGGACACGGCCACGTACAGGCAGGATGACAGCGGTTGAATATGCACGGCCCCGGCAGGGATCTGACTCCTGTTTGAACCGATACTGCAAATCCCGATGAAGCCTGCCCAAACAGCGACGCGTCGCAGGAACTTGGGCAAGGTGTCCATGAAGCATGTTCTTCTTAAGCCTCTAAAGGGCGACACCCTCCCATCACCCTGCCCCTACCTGCTTAAACTAAAGGGAAAAAAATCCCAAACTCCTTTACCAGCTGCACTCCAGGCCTGCCCACTGCCACCGTCAGCACCTTCTCCGTGGCCCGCAGCCTCGTTCCCTCTCACCTCCACGTCACAACAGCAAGCTCTCACCTGGCTGTTGCCCGCTGCAGTGGGCAGGAGCAGCCCTCCAGGTTTGTCCTCTCCCCTGACCCCCTCCTCCTTGGTACCGTGCGAGAACTGCATTCTCCTGGCTTCTTCTCAGGGGTCTCCAGCAGCAGGAGGCACTGGGTCAGCGAGCACGGATGGTGTGGGGACGGCTCCACATTCCTTCTCCAGGACCATTCCTCCCCGCTCTGGGCTGGGCTGGGAAGAGGCCTTCAGGAACACTGCGGCTCCTGGCAAGGGAAGGGGCTCAGAGGGACTGGCGGGGACTCCCAGGAGCAGACCCCGGGGACGGTTGGCATGGCAGTGGCAAAGGGCTCCAAGCCCAGAAGCTGTGGGAGCGGCCGTCGGCCACCTCGCCCTGAGCACGGGCTGCGCTGAGGAGGGGAACGGCAGCGAAGGAGGATCACACTTGTTGGAGGGTTGTTCTAAAAACGGGACGTTCGTAAAGGTGCAGAGCTCCCGCGCTCTCTTAACTGCAGAAACAAACCCAGGCATTTATTAATTCATCCTTTTGTAACTCCTCTAAATTCAATTATCTTCGCTCTTGGGGAAAATTAATTACATCCCTATTCTCTCCATTTTTTATTTTTTCTCAATTTAACGAGATTGAGAGTTTTCCTTCAGGAAAGGTCACCTTTAAGAAAGGTCCCGTCCTGCTCATCCCAACCATCAGGAGGAACCAACGGCCCGGCTAGCCATAGGCACTTCGGACAGCGTAACCGTTCACAGCGCGAGCACGCTGGCTGCGAACCTCACTCCAATAGTAAGCGTTGGAAGTAATTAGCAATCCTGACACTTTAAATGTCATGCTTCAACATTCCCACTTGTGCCCCTCAGAACTGTTGTTTCAGGCCATGGGGAAATTCTGGGAAACAGTGCTGCTTTGATCCGCATCTGTCATTGTTTTACGATATCCCTTGGGACAATACAGTTTTTTGGGGGTACAAAGGGAGGTTTTGTCTGTCTTTCACCGAGAGCTCAGAAAGCTGGCTGAACCAAAACTATTCACCAAAGCACTGACTGAAGATTACAGCGTTTATGGGCAAATCCCCTCCCAAATTATCTGCCCAGAGGCACGTTCCCTGGATGAGATGATGCACTCCTGGGTGACAGTAAGGAACCCGCAGGACAGCAACCCAACATCACCGCCCGCGCCACTGACCAGCGGAGAGCGTCCCTCGTTTCAAGTGTGCAGATACACGCGCCCTCACCGCTCAGATGGCAGAGCGCCGGCATCAGCACGCCTTACTCTGCCGCCTCGTGGTTTACCCCTCTGGTGTAGCAAAGCAGGAGGAAGTGCCGTGACGATTCTGCACGCTATTCACCGTGCGGGTTAGTTATGACCGACTTTACAAGAGGAACACTGCGGGCGGCCTTGGCAACTACCTGGGACATGCCTGCAAAACCATTTGCTGCAGCTTTTGTTATTTTTCAGTTCTGTTGAGCCAGACAACCACTGCACCTGCCTCTCACTTGACATCAGCCCCACCCCCAACCCCCTGGTTTTCTGGTGATCTCACAGGTCAGCTGGTGACAAGGAGCAGGAAAGACCGACGTCTCTCGTGACGGACAGCGGAACAGTTGGCCAAGATTATAAAGCAGCTTCGTGCAGGACAAGGCCTCATGCTTCTTTGTAATCTTGATGCACTGGAAACCACCGCAGAATTTCTTAAAGTGGCAGTTATTTCAAAGTAACTACGTGGCAAGAGTAATAAAAAACACCAACTCTGTTCCTCTAGTATTTTAGGGATCACTCCGAACAGTGCGACCAACTGGCAGGAACAGTGGGTGGCACGCGGCTGTCTGCCAGACATCGTTCACTGCAAAGGTGCAGTTCCAGTGGTAGCACCAGAACGGGAAGAGACTGAGGAATTAAAGGGCTGCTAAAGCCAACATAACGATAGGTGAGTAGTTGTTGAAGGCACCAACTGCGCAAGAACCGAGGTCAACGAGGATTTCATACAGGAACCACCAAACGATCTAGAAAATGGTGCAGCAGGAACAGAGAGAATTTAAAAGCATCAAAGCACCTAAGGGTTCTGCTGAGCTACAAATGTCATCTGCTGCAAACACCTGACCTACGTGCCCCAGGCAATGGCGGGATCCACGGCCGGCAGGAGCAGCGGGGAAGGCAGCTTCAGTAAACAGGCTACACCTAACGCCGCCACCCGAACCCCGTGCAGACCCCACCCGCAGCAGCGTGCGCGTGCATCAGAGGAGCACGTGTCCGCACCTGGTACAGGGAGAGTGAACCGAAAGGCAAACGCGCAAGAATGGGGCAAGTGGGCGTAACAGTGTCTGTCCTAAAGAAGGGAAGAGCCTCTTCGAACAGGTTTACCGAAACAGAGACAGAGGGAGCATTCACCAGTTGTGATTGCCATAAGGGGTTAAGTACAGCGGGAAGGGAAATAACCCTATGGAGAACAGCATCAGCCTAAGATCAAATGAATATGATCTGCCCAAGAAGAAACTCAGGCAAAAACTTAGAAGGTTTGTAACCCCTGGAGCAGGGGAACAATGGGACACCCTTCCCGCAGGAACAAAAACCCCAGAGAGACCCCATCTGGTCTTAGGATGAGTCTCCGAAGGGGTTATAAGACGGAGTTCGCTGCCCCAGGAGGGGACCGAGCTGCATACCGCAGGCGACGTTGTCCGGTGCCGCGTTGCTACAACACTGTCACCTGCGGCCTTGCCATGAGGTATGCAAGGCTAAGAGGCACCACGCCACTCCCGATCCCCCTTAATCTGCCGCCTCGGACGGGACTTCTCGTGGAGAACACCGATAGGGGAGAGTGAAGAAGGTGCCGAACCTGCTTCCGCCAACATTTCTGGGGACTGCTGCACACGATCGGCCTCCGCGGCGCAGCCGTTGAGCCCAGCCTCCGCCCAAGCACGTGGTTTAGGCGAAGCTTTGTCACGTGCAGCTGTGGTGAAAGAAACGAGCCACGTAGAGGGAGCAGGCGGTTCCTCCCACAGCCGAGTCCTTCACCTGCCAGCCGCCTCCGCGTGCCACAGCTCCCTCAGACGGCACACGGACACTGGCATATTCCAGAAATAAAAAACAGCTTCTAACTCCAGACTCTCAGCATCTTTACCCAGGTCAGGTCAATCCAAGATTTAATTCGAGAATTGTGGTTTTAAAGCTGCCATTTCCCCCCCCAAGTTAACAAGACGTGGGAACATCTCCGTTCTTTGTCAGGGCATCGCATACAATCTGACCTTGCACGTGTCATACGAGACCTTCCTCAAAACTTCTTCCACTCCTGGACAGGATGAACCCAAGTGAGGGAAGAGGCCGCCTGCTCCAAGGATCAGGCACAGCTGGAGGTGGCACAGACCTGGCTCCAGCCATGAACACACTGCCGCTGTCCCACTTGCTCACTGGGATGGTTTTAACAGACCATGAATTTAATCTGGTGGTAATGCACTTTTGGGTTTGGCAACTTGCCAGTTTTTTTAAAATAAAGACCTGACTTTTTAGAAACCTTACCTTCTTCTTCAGTACTGTACCCAAGCCCCTCACTGTTCAAAAACTGAGCTAGCTAATGCTGTAACTGTAACAAAAAATGCCAAAGGTGGTGATTATGTAGAGATTAAGAGTTTTATTTCTAAATTAACTAAGTAAAAGGCATAAAATTACTTCAATAATAAAAATAAGCGAATGGAACAGTCAGGTGATAAGATCGGGAGGGCACAGCAGGGATCCCACGTGACAGGAAAAAAAGCGCTATTTCTCTGAAGTATCATACTGTTAGCACTGTGAAAGAAACGCCAAGAAATTTTTCTCGGACTCCAGCTGCGATGGAAGCCAGCCAGCAGATAGCTGTAATCATTATGGAGAATTTAAACTTCCACAGAGAAACTCAAAATACAGCTTTTCCTGTGGAGAAAAAGGCTAATGGCTCTCATCTGCTTTTTATAGCTGCTAATAAAACACTGCCCTTCTCTGACCCCTTTCATTCAAAGCACTTAATGTATTAAGGAAAAAAAACCCAACACTGCAGACAATCGAGACCTTATTTCCACCAGTTTTCTGTGCAGGGCTCTGTTGGCCCCTCAGTTGGCCGCTCTGCGCCGTCCACCGTTTTCGTTACCTCTGCACTGCAGGTCTTAGAATCATAGAATCACTGGG
>NW_010236539.1:0-9801 GCF_000690775.1 Eurypyga helias
TGAGAAGCGGGGGACGCCGAGGGAGGGGGCGAGGACACGTGCAAACCCCTCCACCGCGGGGAAGGGGAGCTGGAGATGCCTAGGGTGGGCAGGAGGAGATGCTCACCCTTGCTGAGCCCTCTCTTCCCTCAAACCTGGCAGCTGCTGAGGGATGGAGAGCTCTGAAGGGTACATGTCCTTCGGACTTCCCTTCCCAGTACCAGCCAAGGGCCACCTGTCCTCCGAGCAGGTCTCCGTCCTCGCAGCCCCAGGGCGGCCACAGCGCCGGCTGCGACCACAGGAAGGGGAGAAGCTGAGGAAGTGCCCCTGGGAACAGTCCCCAGTCCACTGCTGTGAAGACCCACTTACTGGGACTGGCAGGATGTTTTATCAAAGAGGAAATTAAAATTGTGCCATAGCTAGCCGCCCACTCAGAGCAAAGAAGCCTGGTTAAGCGACATGTGCGGTTCCTCCCAGCCCCGTTTCCAGCCAAGGGAGCTTCTCTCCAGCTGCCCCGTGCCCACCCTGCTCCCCTTGTCCCCCGTGGTCTGTGCACACAGAGACCCTGCTGACACCGTCTGCTGCTCCTCACCCCTGCCACAGTCCCACCTCCCTCCTGGGCCGGCAGAACCCGGACTTGCAAATAGAAACAGCCCAGAGGGATGCCCAGGGTGGATTCCAGCTGGCCCCAAAATCCCTTCCAAGTCAAGCAGACCAGCAAGAGACCAGGTTGCTGGTTCTCCAAGTCCCTTTCCCTGGAGGCCACTGGAGAGGGCAGCCCAAGAGCTTTCTCCTCAAGCCAGCCAGGCAAACCTTCCTGCTGCCCTTCTCCTGTGACTTACTAAGCCCTCACCCTGCAAACAGTCACACAGGCGCATGGGCAGCAAGGGAGACCTTCAGCTCCCCGCACTGCTGTCACAGGTTTCAGTCTGCTGCGTTCAAGCAGAAACCACTGCTCTGAGCCAAGAGGCTCCCCGGCCCCACGCAGCCCTGAGCAAGGCTTTCCAAGCGAAGAGACCCGGGTCCCACGCATCTGAAACCACACCGCAAGTGGCAGCCCCTGCAGGTGTCTGCAAGGCGGGGGGCACTGCTCAGCATCCCTGAGAAACCCGGTCCCCAGTGATCTCCCACCCGCCCCCGCAAAGCCCGAGGCTAAGACAGGAAAGACACCTCCTATTTCTGTGTCCCAAGGCTTCATCGTGACCCCGTGACTAAGCAAAGCACATGCCAGCTTGCCACCCAAAAGGCATTTGTTGGTTTAACTGTGACCCTGTTGCTGATATCGAGTCTGATCTTTGGTTTCACTTTTTCAGCTTGTGGCAGCGAGTTACCGAGTCTTTTTCTCTCCCACCCCACATCAAAATTAAAGTAACTCCTCTTAGCAACGTTAAATCTATCACGTCTTGGTTTTGCTAAATGTCAGCTTGTCCCTCTGCTACAAATGGGAGGGCAGGAGGAGAAGTTGGGGTTTTTTTTCCTCCTTTTTGTTCTAAATGCCCTCAGCATATCTGCTTTTAGTGTGCTTCCTTTTCTTCTCACATCCTAACATTCCCACATCTGCCTCACAGACTGGCTCTTTTCCCCTGCCATCCTTCGGAGAGGAGATCCCAGGGGAAGGGGTGCTGACGGTGCAGAGTAGACCACTCTCCCCCCTCCCAGTGCGAGCTGACACTTCACTGCAGACCAGCAGCACGGGGCTGCCGCACACTGCACTCCGAGTTTCTCTACTCCCACTCCCACAGGGTGACACCGGGTGCTCCAAGATCACCGGAGCAGGGGGAGCAGTCCAGGGTTGCAGAGGTTGGGCAGGTGCCATTGTGCGGCTCCAAGAGCTACCAGGACACGCAAGCCCGTGCAGCAGCAAGCTGGCTAACAGCTTCCTTACAGCTGCCTCGGCTGCAGGTTTGCCTCTAAGCATCCGTCAGCCTGAGGCAGCGGCTGGCAAGCTTAAGCCAGCAAGTTCACCAGCCACTTCAACCATGGCAGCACAAAAAACCCTCCACACAGATGCTCTGCAGAGCCCTCCCTTGCAGAGTAGGGAAAAGCAAAACAAGGAGCGAGGAGGCAAGGCCAGGGACCCTATAGAGGGGATATGCCACAGTACTGGGCTGAAGCCTGCCCCAGGAAAAGGGCAGGAGTGGCACAGTGGAGCACCGAGGAGCTCCGAAGGGTGACCGTACCTCTGGTGTTCAACCTACGGCACCTCAGGCCTCTCCAAACCCTGCAGATCACTAACCAGCCACACTGCCTCTCCAGCCACAGGACTCCAGGACATGAGACTTTCCATGTCTACGAGGCTAGGCAAGCTGGAGACCGAGCTGGACACTTGGAAAGGCCCAGGACAGTGTGTAGAAGGGGCGATACCCAGAGAAGCCGTTCAGCAGAAGCCAGGAAGTAGCAGCCCTCAGCGGGGGTCTTCCACCACAGCTCTTCTGCACAGTACTCGCACAAGCACAGCCGAATCCTGACCAGGCTGATGTGCTGCTCCACAAAGCCCATAGTGTAGGGAGCCTGGGAATGGGGCCCGGGAATTGTCCTTACCTCCACACCTCCTTGGGAGCCCTCAACAACGCAGACAGCCTAGGTATTGGCTCCCACACAGCAGCTACATCCCAGCAATCATGATTGCCTCCCAGGCCCTGGTTTCCCACCATGTCTGGCAGCTCCAGCCCTACTGAGCTTCAGGGTGCTTTGGATGTGTGGCTAAACCATGCTTTCGGTGTTGTCACCTGAGGCCTTCCAAAGGGCTCAGCTAGCACGGGGTCCAGGTGCTATGGCCCTCACGCCCACAGTGGCCGGACATGGAGGAGAAAGACCTCAACTGACCTTCACCCCAAACACCAGCAAAATGGGGGCTGCCAAATTAGTTGCTGAGAGTCCAGCAGCGAGCTGCCCTCTAGAACAAGGTTAGTGACACAGGCAGCAGGCAGGCAGCCTGGCTTTCAGCGGCCTTGGTTAGTGCAGACACGAGAGGGTGACATGGGGTGAGACGTGGGTGGGAGGGAGGAGAGCTCGTGAGCAGAAACGTTGCAGCAGCTGCTGGGACTGCACAGCCTGTGCAAGCCAATAAAAATACCACATACTTATACACCGCCGGCCGGTGCTTTATCCTCCTGGATCCCCATCGGCCAGGCTGGCTGCCCTGGAGACAAGGGAAGACACCTTTGTGGGGCAGGTGGAGTCTAGGGACACAAAGAGAGTGGTCAGCAAGCCCTCCCCGCAAACATGCCTGGCCGCCCAGCACACGGCACTGTCCGTCCTCCCCTCCACAGCTTTGCTGCGCCACTGCCATCCCTCCACCCTGCACACTCTCCCCATGGCCACGGTGTCTGCAGGGCCCAGGGGCCCCGACGGCACCCACACCACCACCCCTGCTGTGAACCACAGAGCTCACTGCAGGCAACATGCCCACAGGGCTGGGGGCAGCAGGGCCGCTTCTCCCTTTGGAGACAGTCAGAAAATGTCAAGCACCACGCTCCTGCTTCTGGGATGCAAGCCCAGTCCAGAGTCACCCCCAGCCCAACTCAGCTGGCTGGGAAAGCCTAAGGGTGCCCAGGCCCTGCACCTCTGCAGGATGCATGGCTCAGGAACCCAGGCCAGGTTGGCATGGAGAGGGAGCCCTGCTTCCTTCCCTCCTCCCCTGCACCAGCTCGGCTCCTGGCAGCCTTTGCCTCAACCACAGGGTCTGGGCATGGATTTGAAGTTCAAGTAAATCGTGAATGCACTCACCAAGCCTCACACGGAGGAGCATTGTTTGCCTGCTCCCAACCCTCCAGTCCCTGCGTGTGGGCGCTGACCCCGGGGAGCCCTGACCCACTGCCAGCCAGGGACCAGAGAGCAAAGCTCTTTGTGACCCCATGCAGCAGGGGAGGACGACCTTCCTTGGGACCCCTCCGACACCCACCCCAGCACATCTGCTTCCTCCATCGTTCAAACAGCAGCAAAACTTGTGGTCGGGTGACGCCGAGGCTCAAGACCAGGCAGGTGGTCCTTTGCCTGCCGGAGCATCTCCTGGCCCCAGGCCAACCCACACCCCAACCGGCAGCTGGGCTGGGAAGTGGTTGCTGCCAACTGCGCACCCCTGGAGCTCTCATGGATCAGGAGTCTCCATTGCCTTAATCCTACCATCTGTCAGCCTCCGACAGGCGCAAAATCCCTGCAGAAAAACCCGCCACATTTCAGCGGTGGCAGCTGCCGGGTGCCTGCTACCAGAGTGCCCCACGCCATGTCCCCTTACGTGGTGACCTCGGGCTTCAGCAGTAAGAGGCTTAGCGCTGGATCTGGGAGGCTCCCGGCTGGGGCTGCGGCGGCAAGGCAGGACGAGATACACATAATCTGATTGAGAGGGAACTTTCACACGGAGGGTCTGGCACGTGGCTGGCCACACAGCACCCCACTCCCTCTCCGGGCCGTGCCTGGAGGCTGGGAGCTCAAGAAGAGGCTCCAAGCTGTCTTAGGTACTCCATGACTCTCCATCCTCAGCCCACCAGCGAGCCCTGCCCTGGAGAGGAGGTGGGACCCCTGCAGCCAGGGGGGAGCAGGCAGGAAGGAGTCCCCCTGCTCTCTGGCTCCGCACCGGGGCTGCATACGGTAAGCAAGGGATGGGCTGTTCCGGCACCCACGTTTCCTGTGGGAGCCGAGCTGTGCCAAAACGAGGGGAAAACCCTCTGCAATGAGCCTCTTGGTTAGCTCCCCTGATTTCCTGGGACAGCCAGCCAGCGGGGCCACGTGACTTACTGCAAAGCCACAGCATGTTTTGTGTTTTTGGGGCCGAGACTGCTCCCGCCCCGCCAAGAGCTGAACTGCAGCTTGGCAAGCAAGGGAAGAGAGATGGAGTGAGCTCCATCTGCCCCCACACCAGGGCTTCCCACAACAGTACCTACCACCCTGCACCCCACCCTTAGGCAGCATCCCCCAGAGACAGCTCCCACCGGTCCCTGTCCACTGAGCAGGGCTCCTCTGGACAGAGGATGCTTAGCTCATTTTCCCAGGCCCTGAACCCCTGGGAAAGGCTGAGAGCCATGAGGTGGGCAAAGCTCGGGCAGGCTGTTCCCAGGCACCGGACCAACAGGGCTGCAGGTAGAAACTGGAATTGGCAGCCTGACCCAGACAGCATAACCCGCCTGCAGGCAGGGCTGAGGCGGGAGGCCCATTAACTCCTGCTGTCTGGGACTGCAGGGACTGGGAAGAGGTCCTTTCACTTAGTCCCTAGTGCAATGAGTTTTCCCTGGGGGCACGGTTAACTACAAAGTTAACACCCCCAGGCACCAACCCCTAAACCACAAGCAGGAGGAAAACAATGCTGGGTCTAGCAGATGCATCCGGCATGGACTGGAGGACTGGATCTCCCCTGGGCACTGGCCTGGCCAGCACAGCCTCATGGCTTGCCTTGGCAGAGCTTCACCCTCCATGTGACGCCCTGATGGGGAGGAGAAAGCCTCCCAGCTCCCAGAGAGAGACGCAGCTGTGGCTAGGCCTGCAAGTTGCAACAGAAACACGGGATAATACTGGAGAGCTGGCGTGGGGAAAGCTCACGGACTTGGGATCGCAAAGACAGAGTCACTTACTGCCTCGGAGCCTGGTGCCAGCTCACGAACCAGAAGGACAGGTTTCCCCTATTTCCATGCTTGTACGTGTCCGTGAAGTCAGTCCTGCACCAGAGTCCCTACCTCCAAAAGGGTCCGGCACAAGCCGTTCTCTTCCTTGCCAGTCCTCATCTCTTCCAAAAGGATGGCTTATGGGCCTGTGGGTCAAGGAGCCCGAGCCTCAGCCTGCAGCCCTCGCTCTGCTCCTGAACGCAGCATCTCAGAGTCAGCACCCGTTTACTAGAGCCAGCAAGCAAGCGAAAGCGTGGCTGAGAGCTAACTCAGGAGCCACCTGGGAAAAAAGAAACCAGAGTTCCACCAAGGACAGAGCTAGAAGTAACATTTAGAGGCTTTGCCAAGTCTCTGGGGAGACTGTCTGCTCCCCTGGCACGACAGCACAAGGAGTGAAGGAAATCCTACACTGCATTCCCCACTGCCTGCCTGGGCTCAGGTTGCCTTCCACCGGAGCATCCCCTCCCCTTCGTCAGAGGGCTGGCCTTGCCCCATGAGCATCTGCTCTTCGTCCTCAAGAGGACCCACGCAATCACACAGCCCCCAGGTTCCCCCCCCTTGCACCACGCGTGGCTCTGCCGCTCCCCTCTCAACACTGTGCTCCCGCAAAGACCCGCTCCTGCTCCACTGGTACCAGTGCCCCCTTCCCCTTCCCTCTTCCCATCATTTTTGTTCAAAGGAGGGAAGAGGTCCCTTGGCCTCCCTCCTGTCAACCCCCCGAGGAGATTACAGGGTTTCCTGGAAAGGATGCTCCAACTCCTAAGCAGATTAGAGGTCCTGCCACCTCCTCCATTGCCAGCACACGGTGCCGTGGCAGCCCCTGCTCTGATCTCGGGAGGGCGGCGGAGCCACCGGTGGGCGTCCAGGGCTGGAGAGACGAGAGATCACTCCAGGGAGGACCCCAACCTTCGGGAGCAGCCAGACCCCCACACTCTGATCCTCCCCTCCCTGATTCCAACCACGAGCTGGCTACCACCACAGCCTCGCTCTGCCAGGAGGCCGTGTTGGCTGCCAACACGCACGGCTGCACAGTGTGCCCAATGCTTTCTTGCCCCCTGCCCCAGCGAGATCAAAAGTCCCTGAACCACCCCACGGGAGGTCAGGCCCGGAGCAGAGTGCAGAGCAAACACGGCAGTGGGAACAGCTCTCCCAGCACATCCCACCTGCCCTGCAAACAAGCCCAGGTGTCCCTGCAGGGGACAGCTGGGGACTCGCAGGGGTGTCGCTGGCCTGGGCCCAGCTAATGCCACCCATCACCTGTGAATGGGACAGGGAACAGAGGCTGGAGGGTTTCGGAGCTAGAGATGTACAAAATTGGCATGCAAGGAGGAGGAGGATTGCTCAACAGCTAGCTGGCAGCAAGGTGCGTTGTGAAAAAGCGTGTCCCGAGGTAAGAGCTGCTCTCGGCCTGCCAGCACACAGATGGAACTTCAGGCTCCTCACCCCGGTCTTCCCCCAGGGTGCCTGCGGCTGACCCCACCGCACAGCCCCTCTACCACACTGGCACCAGGGGAAAGCAGACCCAAAGCCCTGCCCCCCGGCTGCACCTGCTCAGGTGGGCAGCAGGTTTGCGGGGACACGGTGGTACCCCCCACGCAGGGGGGACGGGGAAGGCTGGGCTGTCGTCCCAGCAGCACATCTCCCCCGGCTTTCACATGGGCTCGAGCGTCAAGCTGCAAGAAAGGCAGTGACAAGCGACATCCCAGAAAGCCGTAGGCGGGTGCTTGGCTCAGTTTCTCGAGTGCCGTTTACCCACACGCCGTGCCACCCACAGACCTTCCCTGAGGCAATGGCAGGCGCCCCAGGCTCACAGCGCTGCGCCTGCCAAAGGACCACAGCTGAAAGCTTGGTCCCAAGCTCTCCGCAGGGCAATCATCCACCAGCTGCCTCGGTAGCTGCCACGCTCCCTGCTTATGCTGCCACAGCACACACAGCCATCACGCATACCTCCTCTGAAGAGGGGGTGTTAAAGAACCCAAAACCCACAGAGAAGACCCATTTCAGCATCCCACCTCTCCGGCACAGAGGACAGCAAGAAAGGGGCTTCATCCCCAGCACCCGTGCTCCCTCCCCAGGTCTCCCCTGGAAAGGGTAAACCGTGCTCTTCACTCACAGCACAAGAAACGGGGCACCTAGGAAGGAAATTTAATCCTAACCACCTATTATCTGATCAGCCCCAATCTCTTTATCAGCCCAATTAAAAGAATTACCCATCCGTGGCCCGGATGCACATATTGTGCACTTGCCTCCATCAGCTCTGGAGCCAATTACTCCACCCTCCCGTAAGGCAATTACAAGGTACAGAAATAAGCCTGCCTGTAGAACACAGGGAACTAACGTGCCGCCGAAAGCCAGAGCTTGGGGGCTTGTCCCTCTTGTGCTTCAAATCCCCTTGGGGCTCACCTGCCCTGGGGATAAGGTCATGCCGTGCCTCCCAACATCACTGCGGGCAGAGCCCAGCAGCGCACGTTCCCACCTCGGGAGACCCCTCTCCTTGAAGCCGGGGCTCTCCAGACACTCACCACTGCTAGCGAGCAAGCCCCTGCCCATTGCCTAGGTCTCTTCTAGACCCGCTTTCCAGTCACACAGGCTCTGGCTGAAGCCCAGAATCAAAGGAGGTGCAAATTTCCTCCATCGATGGCTGTTGGCAAGCACTTGGGGGGTAGGGGCTGGCTGTACTTTTCACCGAAAGAAAGCACAGTTGAAGCCTTCCCCCGCAATTCCCTCAGAGGAGGCAAAACTTCACGCCACCCTCTGCTCCAACGCTCGTGTGGGCACAAATTCGGTGGCATGAAGTTACCCTGCACAGCTTCCCATCAAGCCCACCTCCCTCAGGAATGTGTGGGAGCCCCGTGGGAATCTCTCCTCACTCCCCTGCAGCTCTAGGTGCTGCATTCATCACTCCAAGCTGGAGGGAACCGGGCCCCCGCCATCAGCAGAAGAACAGCAGGGGATGTATCCATGCACCAAACAACCTGACAGGCATTTCCAGCCATCCCAGGGGATGTGCTGGCCCCCACCAGCTCGGCACCTCCTGCACTACTCATTTTCCTTCTCCTCCATGTGTCTATGCTGCAGAAGGTTGTTCACACATGGAGAACTTTCCCTTGATGTAAGTCCTGATGTATTTTGCGGGAAGGGCAGCCTGAAGCCCTGGGAGCCAGAGAGAGATACTGTGCAGTATTGGGGACAGGCCAGAGACTGACAGACGCTCCATGCAGCCACTGCCACCAGCTCCAAAACCACCGCTCCATGATGGAGTGACCTCGCAAGCCCTCCCCTGCTTGGCTGTAGAGGTTGAAACCAAGGCTTTTCCCCCCCATCCAGCACCTGTGACACCACTGCATCCTGCTTCGGGCCCCACCATGTGCCAAAAATGCTGACTTCCTTGACATAGCAGGTTCAGCATAGGGCCACCAACGCGTCCGGGACAGGAGGTACAAGCTACAGGCAGAAGCTGAGATAACGGCGGTAGTTTGGCCCAGAGAAAGAAGGTTTTCAGCTACACTCTTCAGCTACCTGCTGGCAACGTACAGAGAGACTGAGTCTGGCACTGCCCGGAGGTGTGCAGCCACAACCCGAGAGACAACGGGCACAGGCTGCAACAAGGGAAACTCTGAACAGATACCAGGGGGAAAAAAAGCATGGGAGCAGGTGCCCAGGGAGGCTGTGCCGTCTCCACCCTGGTGACACCCTAAACATCAGCAGCCTGATCAAGTCTGGCCCTGCTTTGAGGTGACAGGTCACCTCCAAAGATCCCTTCAGACCAGTTATTCCAATTTTTCCCACACCTCTGGATGGCAGGGGCACCCCTTGGCTTGCATGGGCCGAGAATCCCTCAAATCCCAGGAGGCGACCGGCAAGGCTGTGCCAGGAGCCCAGCGGGCTCTGGGGAGGAAGTGAGCGAAGCTGGGATCCCAGCAGCTGGAAGCAGCTCGGGACAGGCACAGCCCTCACCCCGGCACTGCAGGGCTGCTGGTCTCGCAGCCGAACGCGGGACGGGCGTGCGGGGATGGAGACAGGCGGCTCGGAGTGGGATGAAACCAATCCTCGGGAGATGAGGCTCTGGCTTCTCCGGGAGGAGAGCGGGTGCAGTGGGGGGCGATGCTTCCCAACTTCCCATGGCTCGTGTCAAGAGCTCAGAAGGAGGAAAACGCAAGCTCATCCCCCCTCCATCCCCGCATGCCGTCCCGCATCCCTCGGCGGTTGCGCTCCGCCGACTTTA
>NW_010236540.1:0-5605 GCF_000690775.1 Eurypyga helias
GGGTTTGCTACCTACTGAGCAACCCAAATATTAAAAATTGCTAACATGTGGAATCTATTAGGACATTTAGAAGGAATTCACGTTGTTTCACTTGAAATACAAAGGTTATAAAACTTAATGGCCACATGACAAGGAAACTATATGAAACACTCAGAGATTTACAGAGCGACTGTCGGGCTCTTCAGGCCTGTGGGCTGAAAACTGCTGCGTGAGGGGCAACGCAACCTGCGGGCTGGGCCCTGCCGTTTTCTTCCTTTTCTTTTCTTGACCCCGCAGCCCGGTGTTCAGTTACCGCAGCAGCTCCAGAGTCAAACAGAAACACAGCTTGTGTCTTCTGTCAAGTATTTATTTCTTTTGTCCTGTTAACATCAAATAACGAAAGGAATTGGAAGGATTTTGAAGGAGGAGGGGGAGGGAAAAAGAATGAAAGCAGGAGAAAGGAAGAAAAAATACCAACGTAATGGCTTAATTTCTCACAGCATGTGCAGTGCAAATGAACAGTAAACACATACCACAGAAAAATGCAAACAAAGGCGACGTTTGCTCAAAGCTCCAAGAAAAAAAAAAACCCATCGTGAGTGCCCCCAAGCAAACGTTTCTGCGGTTACATCCTCGGAGCCTTTGCACTTCCAGGCCAGTTCAGCAGAGCAGAGCCCCAAAACACGCTAAGCTAGCACGGAGATGCCGAAGGGCCAGGTTCTCAAGCCGTGGTTTAAGGCATGGAAATACGGTTCCGGCATTCGGAGGAAGCTGTAATCGAAGCTGAAGGGTCAAGTACAAGCGTGAAACCCGACGGCAGACCCCCCACGAGGGTTTGTTCAGAGCAACATCACGGTCCGTGGGCAAACACCGGGTTGTGCTGCGCTTGTCCAACCTCAACCAGGGCAGCATTGACGTCTGCACCGCAGGCCAGGAACTCGGGCTGCTGTCACACAAAGGGTGACCCCAAGGGTCCCACCCTCCGCGCGATCCCGTACGGTCTCATCCTGCGACACCAGGCAGGATTGCACAGTTTTCTGTTCCACCCCTGTGGAAGCAACAGGAACTGAAACGCTTTGGTAGGGCAAGGAAGGTGTCAAAATCACTGCGCTTACAGTTAATTTTGAACCTCCTGTGACAAAGCTCGGGAGTCAGAGCGGAGAGGGAGAGTTATGCTCAGCAGCCAGCACAACCTGCTAAGGCACCTGTGCCCCAGCGCTCTCAGGCCTCCTGCTCCTTTTCTACACGTCCTCGCTTCCCAAATTCCAGCGGCAGTACGACGTTTATGGCATTTAGGGGTGAGTAGGGCTGAGTACGCAGCAAAACCAATCCCAGAAAATCATAATGCCGTTCCCCTCCTATGGAAATATGCCATGCCCTGATGTCAGGAGGCCACTTTTCTATTAATTATTTCCAGGATCAGCACAGTGTGATTTCACACACACACATACACCCCGACAATCTCAGGCTAAAAGAGAGGTAAATCCAGTGACAAAAACAAAACCAAACTGTGAAGATTTGCCGCTGTAACTAAAGGCAAATGCACTTTTGACAAGATCCCAAGTCAGATTTTTTTTTTTCCCCCTTAAAAATGTCTATAAGCACATTTTTGATCACTAGATGGGAATATGTCATGAGAAGGCACTCAAGTATGCGTTTGCATTAGCAGTGCTGCCAGAAGCCATCTCAGAGCCATCATCAGACATCCTGGAGCCCCTGGAAAGCTTGCTGTGGGATGGGAAGGCAGCCAGCCGAGGGGAAGCAAAGGCACCATGTGATTTGGATGGCCAGTTCCACAGGAAAGCCATACGGCAAGCACTCGAGGTGGTAGTTATGGGGAATAGCTTGCAAGCCAGCCATTGGCTGGGAACCATTCAGCGTATAAAATATTTGATAAGTGAAACTTTGGAAGAAGGCTATTTTAAAATAATCCATTGAAAGAAAACCGGCTAATTTCATAGCAAGAATCGCCCAGGTCAAACAGCAGTGCTAGCTGCAGTGAAGATCGCCAGAATATGAGTTGCCCACCCAGCCTTAAGCCTAGCCAACAGGATATGGATTTTATACTGCAAAAGGACGCTTTTAAAATAGA
This sequence comes from Eurypyga helias, assembly GCF_000690775.1. Lineage (NCBI taxonomy): Eukaryota > Metazoa > Chordata > Aves > Eurypygiformes > Eurypygidae > Eurypyga > Eurypyga helias. Next base: position 2,072 of record NW_010236540.1, read on the forward strand.
CTGTCCCAGTAATACCTAATACTCCTGCATGGTGAATTATCAGAAGAAATCGAACAGTGCTGGGTACCCTGCAATTCAGGGCTTGCACCCTATTTCCATTATTCAGAAGGTGGAAAGGGTTCACGTGCTTTACTGGCTGTTTGTTTTCTACTTCAGTGCTGATCTACAAACACCACTGGATCTACAGTTCAGCTCTTTGTGCCAGAAAGCCGGGATGTAGCACCAAACCCTACCATCGGCAGTCTCCGGACTTTTCACGCACAAACCGCCCATTTCAGCAAACCTTCCTTCTTTCATCCCCTGACTTTTAGCGTCCGATTCCCCCTTCAACCATAACGCGATGTTCTGGCTGACCACTAACAGTCCGTCCTAGCTCAGAGTCGGGGCCTGCTGAAAAGAACACGAGGCAGAAGCATCGCTAGCTCCCCGGGCCTTTGGCACACTTAGCGCTTTGCAGGAAGCTGCTCTGGAAGGTGTCGGGGGCAGTCGCAGCGTTACGGCAGGAGAAGGTGTGGACACAGGCACACAGAGGTGAGACACTGCCCGAGGGGAGGGCGCAGAGATGAGCGATCCACGCGCGCAGCGCCGGGTCAGAAACTCCCCCCGCGCAGTCCTCCCCGACCAGAACAATGGGGAGAGACCGGCAAATCGATGAGAAACTAGAGGATCAGCAAAAATATAAACCCAACTAAAAGAAACTCAGCACGGCTCCTATGGCTCCTTCTCCCAGAGTTCAGTTCACCCAAGGAGAGAACTTCCTCAGTGGCACGCGATTAGGAGCCGCTGGCAAACCCGACTGACGGCAGGAGGAGGTTTTTACAGGGAAGCGCTGAAGACGGCAACGCTACCTACCAGACTGCAGCACAGGAAACGCGACGTCTCCCGCCGGAAAGCGTCGCTGCTCCTCGACGCGGGGCGTGAGAGCTTGGAAGGGTCGTTTTCTTTATTGGCGCAGGGAACGCGAGCGGCGAGGAGCACTGGTCTGAATTAAAACCAAGTTAGAGCTTTCACTGAAGAAAGCTTACAATTCTGTACTTTGAAGGGAGGGGCCGTGTATCAGGAAACCTATTTTTGACACCAGAATGAAGATGTACATTTAAACCAATCCCAAAGAGGTCAGAGGGCTCAACGCCATAACCCTGTAACGATGGAAGCAGAGCACTCACCTGAGCGATTGACCGTAGCTGTCTGTACATGACCTTTTTTGGGGTTTTACCCTACGTAGCAACTTTTGCCACGGGGCACCAACACTTTTTTAAAAATTGTTTTTCGGTGTCAGCATCAGTTCGCTCCTGAAGAAATTCGAGGCTCGATGTCACGTGATTAACGTGCCTGTTAAACCTCAGCTCTGCCAACAGGACAACAGAGAAGCTGGATGTGGGTTTGGGCTCAGAAGTATTGTCCTGGTTGATGTGGAGGAAGGTTTTTCTGCAGTAGCAGACAAGAAACACGTCAGATGGCTAATACGGAATATTCAGGAATATTGGAATACTGAAGGTTACAGACTATCCAGCCACCAAAGCACACGCCAAGTTGCTCACCGCTCTCTCTCTATTTCTCTCTACTTAGAGCAGTAATAAAATATTGCCCAGCTCTGCAGCTCTTCTCCATGAATTTGATGGAAGTCCAGAAGAGACTATGAGGTACGTTATTGCTGGGGAAAAGAAAGCCAAGCAATAAATAGCTCACAAACCGATCTGTGATCCTGCTTAATCCCACTGCTGCTTTGAGTTAATCACATTCCGCCACTTTATTTACTATTAACAAGAGCAAATGTGGCCTGAGACCTGAAGGGATCAGCTAGGAGATGCTGTAGCTTCTCTTTGTGGTACCTGAGAGAGTCTCCCCCGTTACCTAAGGCTGACACTGAACCAACGAATCGCTTCGTTCGCTGATGGACCGATGTTCTTTTTTCAAGCTCCTATTTTGCTACACTCAAAGCAAAAAGGCTCTGACAGTTGATTTTCCTGGAAAAGATAGCAGTAAATCGCCCCCTTTTCTTAGAGCCACCGGTCACACTGCCACGTGCCAGAACGGGACCTGGGAACGCTCAGCAGGTCAACGGCAGCGGGTGGCTACGCTCCAAAGCGCCTGATGCTGAAAGAGGAAGATGAAGGAGCCTTTCAGCTAATGCAGTCCCAGTGTCCAACGTTTGCACATGGTGGTTCAAGGGAAGGAACCAGTCAGGGGTCAAATCTGACTTCTAGGAGACATGTGGCTATTCTTGAGCACCTAAGGACAAAGAGCCCGAACCAGTACAATGCCACGTACTGCGGCGATGTCACATGTCACCTCATTCTTAATCTGGTTTTTCCAAAAGCGTCTTGCAGGACCAGAAGTTGAAATCAATTTGTTCGGTGATTATACGCACCGCAGCTTTCCATGCCCTCTTCCTCCACGCTGGCGCACCTTACTAGCGGTTTGCTGAGGTAGCCAGTCCCAGTGGCAAACTGCCTCGGAAGCCATGTGGGAAGTCGACGTTGGAAGTCGACGCTGGAAGCCAGGGTCATTTTCATACAGAAGCCAGCAGGCTTCTGAGATGCCTAGATTTAAGGCAGTGGTATTCCAAGTGTCCCCCTGCATTAATTCCACATTGCTTGGGGAAGAAGATGCTGGGGGAAGATGTCAAACAGCAACTTTTTACTTCTGTATTCTTTTCATTACCATGTGATTAACAGACAGGCAAGTTTCATGCCTGGGATGCTTGCCTGTGGGCAGCCCATACAATACAGAGGCAACTCTTACGGGTAAATAAGATTTAAATTTAAAAGATGCTTTTGCATAAGAAAAATATCAGGAAGCTGAACCACTTCTACCTAGTAGCACTAGGTCAGGACGATTACTAGCACAAGCCAGAGAACCACATGTCCTTGTAATACCTAGGCATGACGGATGGATGGATGACCTTCGCAGCTGGCTAGGAAAAAGTGAGTGGTGAGTCAAACTGACCCTTCCTCGTTTTCACATGTATGGGCTGCTTTCCCTTCCCCAGAAACACAAAAGACAGCAAACAGTAACGGGCGTATTGGGGTGTTACAAGCCAGCGAGCTACGAAATTAATGGATTGCTTCTCAGGGCATGGTGACCCACAGGAACGAGCAGAAGTAACGACACACTTCTTTTACAGGTTTCATATTTGGATGGAAATCCTGTGCCTCCATAACTTCAGGCACATAGGGTAGTGTCTTGCCTCTGTTTAGGGCCACCACACTCCCCCCAAGATTGCACCTATGCTTGATTTTGCTTCCTCATACACTTACTGTTTGGTCAGTCTCAAGCTCAAATCCCAGTGCCGCCTTCCCTCATCTAAGGAGGAACTGTTCTTTCTAGGTTGATGCAGAACAATCAGCACATACATTCACCTTGATATTTTTTTCCTGCATTAATATGTCAGGATGCCCACGGCAAAGGTGAGCGTAAGGAACCAGTAAGTTTGGACTCTGGGGGAAGGTGTGACAATACAAATTGTCTCCGCAGAGGCCTTGGTTCAGCTGTACCCAGTGCACGCAGGCTGGATCAGTCTGTGTTCCTGCT
>NW_010236540.1:5626-34693 GCF_000690775.1 Eurypyga helias
GGTACGTTTCAAGATGACAGGAGCAGGGGGGACTCGCCCCCTGCATGAATGTAGCGGCAAGATTCAAGTTGTGTCCGTGTCCTCCATCCGTGGTGCACAAGCCCCAGCGAAACGGCATCTGGTCTGCTCTCAGGTTACCTTGCTGCTCTGACTCTCCTCCAGAACCCAGACAGGGTTGTTTCTGTTGAAGCTGTCAGCCCCCGAAGGTATTAAGAAAGATACTGAGGCCGTAGAACAGAAGGTGGGAAGAGGGGCAGTTTTCCACCAGAAAAGTGACCGAACACTGGATAGAACGAGTGGCAGGGAGAAGGTGAAGTCCTGGCTTCACGTCTAAGTTAGTTGCTGAAATCTGTGAGAGGCCCCGCCACTGGTCACATCTCCTTCAACAGCACTCTAACGAGGAGGATTCTGATCCTACAGCTGCTGCCTGTGCCTGCCAGGTTTCACCCAGTCAGGCTGAGGAGCAAGACCAGCTTGGAGGACCTTTGCATCAGGGAGGACAGTGCAGGTACTTCTGATTCTCAGGGCCGATGGCTCTTTGGTGAAAACCTCAAAAGATCACGTTTGACATAATCTTGTTTACCCCCAAACTTCTGAACAAGGGCTGTCAAAAGAGTGACTGTCACACAGATTAAGTTAATTAAAGCTACACGAAGAAATAAAACCGAACCAGATGATCCAAGGTCAGCATGTGCACGTTCTCAACTGTGGCATTTCGGCTAGAGGAAAACACTAGGCCACGTTGACGTCTGCTGCCAACAGATGTGTTCTCTTGGGAATAAATGCCCCACTCGTGCTCTGCCGGCACCCAGTCTGTTACCGAGTTGTTGGGAGATCTGGCAAGGGCAGTGCTATCTGTTAATATCTGAAGGTGGGAGTGTTCAGGGAGTTGGCTGAAAGGCTTGCAAGACTAGATCTGATCGTACCCACCCACGCTAATTAACACATTACATAAAAGTACAACAAGTTTCTCTCTGCAAACACCAGAACCACTTGCCCAGGCACTTTCCGTGAAGCTCTAGAACTACAGGGATGGACTTGGTCACTTTTAACCCCAACAGAACAATGGATGAGTAGGTAGGGGATGGTTCCCACTTTCAGGGCTCACTTTGCCTTCATCCTGCTAAAAACACGCCACCAGCAAGGATAAAGCAGGAAGGACCTTCTTAAAGTTCACGAAGGGTGCATGAGGGAACATGATTTTTCTTTTTGCTCATCAAAACCAAAATCAAATACCGAACATGAAGAATCAGACCCACCTACAAAGGACTCCTCCTCTCCCTGCCCTGCCTTGCTAATTCTGAACATTACTTTGTACAAACACCAAGACACCTGGAACTGAAAAATCCTCCCATTTAAATAGTTTTTTTTTATGGCAGGAGAACATATGCCCCAAACCCGCGAGCATTTCTCTATCATTTCCATTTTAAACCAGCAGCAATCTCCTGCATAAAAGCGACAGTAAGGGGCTGTTTTCTTCCCAGACTAAAGCAAGTAAAGCCCATTTCATATGAAACTTCTGTGACCTGCTCCTACAGCTTCACCTAGATTCCTCCAGCAGGATAATAAATATATACCCTGATTTCCATTTACTCCAGGCTCTTTGTATGACATCTGGCTTCAAGATGGTGGCACTGAGAACTGCAGTAATGACACAGGAAAACAGAAGGGGAAAAAAAAAAAAATAATTGTGCAGTGGAAAGCAGGAGGCAGTGGAGAGAGCAGGGAAAACCAAAATTAAAGTCAAAGGGCGGAAATTCCTTTGAGAAGGCCTTAGGCTTCAACAAAGCTTGTCGACATTTGCAGCACTTCAAGATTACCCAATACTAACCTTATGTGGGAAGGGACAGGAGTCCTCAGCAGGCATTCCAGAGGAGCCTTTCCATTCAAAAAAAGTCTTTAAACGTACCCATCCAAATGTGCAAGTAGGTGACGGGATGGAGAGGGTTAGGTTCTGTCTCTCCACACTCACAAGAACTCCCTCACCCACCTCTTCCTTACAATCTGAAAAGCAAAGTCAATGCTTTCCTCATTATTTTCTCTTTGCTGCATACCTCTCCCCCACTGTGACTGCTATTTGACCTGTTGTCCGCCGAGAGACCCTGAGGGAAGGAGAGAGGGAAGTTTGCGTGCACATGAGGAGTGAGATGGCCAGAGTCTCCGCTACATTCCGAGTTGTTTATATTCATTAGAAAGAAATTAACAGCACTTGGAATGTAAGAAAAGCTCTGAAGATAGGGAACAACCTTTATAAAGGGCAGGAAAAGAGCAGATTTATCTAAGGGACGGGATTTGGGGATGAGTGGGGAGTTCATTTCAATGTGCCACCCTGGATTTTACCTCACTTTTGCGTTAGGATGTCATCAGTGACCACAATCTTAGCATAAAGGTTTAATTTAAGGGGACACCGAGGGGTGCCCTCTTTCACCAAGCTGCTTGCTCTTGCATCTACAAGCCTGGCATGCCTGACTGATTAACGAGCAACTAGAAAGGATTAGAGTGCGTCAGGGGAGGTACGTATAATCCTCCCTTCCCCTCCCAAGCATCTCCTGATAAATATGGTACCTTCAGTATTCCTGGCAGATCCTGGAAGGGTTCTCCCCTCACTGCATTTGTGTTTTCAATGAACTGGGTTTCTTCTCGAACAACTGACAAAAAAATAAAGCTGAAAGCATCTATTAGGGCAGGCGTCAAAAATCACAGAGATCAAAGTTTCTTTTCATCCTCTCCAGAGAGCCTGAGACATTTAGGAATTCACAACAAAACTCCACGGTCAGAAACCTTCTCAACGCTGGCAGAGTGCTGCAGCGCGTATGCTCGGCGCTCAGAGGGAAAGCACTGACTCAGACGGGAGAGCTCCTCAAAACGCTCGTGCGGGCAGAAGGGCTTGCACCAATGGCCCTTTGGGTGATAACTTCCCCTCAGACTGTTCCAGAGGAGATATATCCACTGATTCGCAGTAAGGTTCAGCCCTTCAGATCTGAACGTTCACGTCACCGCACCTGAGTACTCGGTCTCCTTTCCACAGCTGTATTATCCCAAATACAGCTCACAGCTTTTCAGCTGAAACTCAGATCTCTTTTAGGAAATATTTCAGCATATGGGCTTTTTCCTTTCTAAATTTCTGTATAGAACCTCTTGGGCTACGAACAAACACAGCTTCTCCTGTCTACAGCTCGTTCCATTTGAATGTGCTGAGCTTTGACAAACTTAGGTAGTCAGAGTTACAACTTGCGAGGTAGGGAAACACTAGAAATATCTGCTTTGCAGGTCAGGGTGCCCCTTGAAACTATGCAGCTTGCCCCAGGTCACAGAGGACATGGATGGAAAAGCTTGAAATTCAAGTCAGGAGCCCTAAGTTCACTCCTCTACTTTAACCACGTGGCCTTCCTCGAGGCGCTTCATTCAGGTGTGCTCCAGTTCAGCTTGCTACCTTCCTGTGTTGCAATTATATGAATTCCTCTTTTAGTAGCGTTCCAATACGTTGCAACCACATTGCTACGCCTAGCGCTGCACACTGCATCTGGCACAGGAATGCGGCGTTGCTCTTACTAGGCTGTCAAAGAGAATATATCGTTACAAAAATAAATAATGTCTAGCTGCTTCTGGCACCTCCGTCCGAGCAGTATTTATCACTTTTGGCTGATCAGTGCCTGATTCGATGCCCTAAAAAACAACGGGTGTATTCCCAGTTGAATTCAACGTGCATTTAATCAGGTCTTTGCTAACTGTGCTTCCAAACTTCACATTTCATGAGCGCTACAGTACTGTCTCTTCTATTTTTAGAGCACATTCCGCTTACTTCACTCTGCAGATTGATACAAGGGATTTTCCTCTGCAGGGATTATGTCAGTGAATGTATGTTTGTACAAGCAGGCTCTAGTTTTAGTTCAACCCCAAAGCGATGCTGCCTACATGCATGGCAATCTGGGATTAATGCTAAAAATATATATATTTTATCATAAATGAACAAAAATATTCAGAAAGACAATTAAATTTCATAGATGAGTGCAGTGACAGAAAGAATCCTACACTATGCCAACTGCCTGCTCTTGTGACCAAGCACTCCTCGCCAGCCTTGGCAGGTGAAGTGAGACAGCGTTCTGGGGCCCAGCACAGCCCTTCCAGACACAAGTCCTGGGCGGCCTTTAACAAGGAAAGCATCGTTCCACCGTCTGCTCCTTCCCTGGTGTGAGTTGGGAACAGCTTCGTCAATGGATGTAAGGTGAAGGAAGCTTCCTGTAAATGTCCGTAACTTTTAGTTCTTTGAAGTATTTTTTACGTTCCCCCTTCAAAAAGCTGAAATGAAACCAGTAGCAGTTTGTAATTGCAGTTCCTCTGAGAAGAGGGGAAAAAGGATGGGGTGTGATGTGCTGCCTCGCAGCTGAGACAGCCTACAGACACTTCAGAAACAAAAATTACATCTTAAAACTATGAGTAGATTTAACAGTTGATCTCTAAAGAATTAAACATCATATAAACATTTCACACTTTTCTTTTTCCTTCCAAGGGTCCATAGTCTAGTCATTCAATCCTGTGCAAAGGTCATGTTACTATGGATATGCCCTGCAAGAAATGTGTTGCCTCAGAGCAGCGCAAGTCACATGAACAGGCTAAAAGCCAAGACTGCTGATTCACAGCCTTGTCAGGATTTTCATGCTTGTGTTGGTTTCGCTGAAGAACAGTCCTTGCCCCATCAAGTCTATGTTCGTCCTTTAAAAGTGTTCATGCAGGTGTAACTTCCAGAAAACTTGTGAATTTCTTCAAGTGCTGCCTGAGGGAGAATGCTGCAGGAGAAGCAGAAAGAAAATAAGCAGACCAGGCAAACCTTTTAGTCTATGCTAATTAGTGGATGCGTAAATATGCATTTATGTACACACATTCCGTACGCACGTTCTCAAAAATCAGCTCGTGAGAGCAAACAGACAAAACGTGTCCATACCCTGCTGTGAGTAGGGTAAAAGGAGAAAGTTATGTCAAGTCAAAAAAACCCAAAAAGGTCTGTAAAAACCACAATTTGGAAGATAACCATCACATTTCATCGCTCCCAAATATTGTGCGGAATCTTGCCCTCTGAAATACACCAACTGAAACCAAGTTCTCTGGCTGACTTGCCATCTTCTGTGCTAGGCACGTGGCCTCCTCCTCATGAGGTACGGATAGAGATCTAATTTCCTGGCAGCTACTGTAATTTTAACTGTCTTTAGTTCTTTCAGGATATGAAGTTATAACTGACTTTCCTTAGGGACTTTAAAACTCCTGTCCTAATCATACACAAAAATAGCTTCATTGCTTTAGCACAAGCGACAGTCTCCAAATGCAGCTGTGATGTACGTACCTTATCGTACAGAAATCCTACCCCATAGAAAGCCCGGAGTCCAAGGAGTGGCTTACTAAATCAGAATCAACTACACTCATACGTTAATTGTTAAGAAATTTCCTAGACATAAATACCAGTTCAGATCTCAGGAATCCAAATTTTGGGAGTGAAACTGATTTCATAAAAGGGTTATACACCTACAAAGGGAATCTCAAAGTTTTCTCCCTTTCGCTTCCATGAGCATCTTTCGTGGGAAGCTGTGGTTACAGGCAAACTGAGGGTTGCCTCGGTGGACAGACACGGAGGACTGGAAGCCAGTTTTGCCAAACTGGCTTGGCTATTGCTGGGCAAAGGAAACATTTACCTTTTTAGGATGACAAGAACATGCATTGTCCATGGAAGGAGCAGGAAAGCTTGATTCAGCTGAACGGCTTCTACTGTCCTCCTAGCCACTGTCTCTGGCTTGAGAGGAGGAAAAAGATTAGGGAACCTGAATAAATAAAGTAAAAAATAAAATAATTATTGTTAACCAAACTCCTCCTTTAAGATATCACTGTCCAAGTCCTGTCACGCACTGAGCTATCACTGGTTACTGGCATTCAAACATGCCCCCAAGCAGGCTGGAAGGAGCAGAAAGTTCTGGTTCCAGCTAGAAAGCTGGAAAGCAGGAAGCCCAGTTCCAACCAGTATGACTGGGTTAGCTAAATGGTTAAGAAAGTACATGTCGGTGCCTTTAGGGTGAAGTGGCAGAGAGTATTCAGAACCTTGAGCCAGGGATTCTCTTTAAACTGTACGCAAACCAATACCAACGTGCTGTCTGTTCAGCGTTGGTGTTTGTCCTCTTCCTCTCTGTTGTTCTTTGCTTGATTCAAATTCTTGACAGGTGAAAAGACAAACGTTTTCCCCCACTGCTTTTAGTAGCAAACATAAGGCTTTTCTCAGCCCCAGCAATAGTTTGACACTGCATATCTTCTTGTCTAAGAGAGCTCAAACTATATTAATAGGTTACTTTGTCCACCCTAAAAGATTAGTTTGGGCAGCTGTTAGTTTCTGAATTTATCTTGTTCTCTCCGAGGTCAAAAGGAGGTACTGGTAGCCTTACTTCAGCGGGTGGCTGTCATTCCTTTCAGTGGAAAAGATTTAAGTGTTTCAAAGAATAAAGGAGGAATCCCTACTGTTAATTCTCAAGTCATTTGTAGACTGCTCCTTTTGAATGGCCTCAATTTTCAGACCGCCTCCCCTCCCTCTCTGGTGGCTGCAAAGGGCCCAAGTACACTCAGGGCAAAACAGCTTTCCGCTTTCCGTGCAGAAGCAAATGTCTCCGTACAGACAGGCTGTACGAATACACCAGCAAACTGAGGGAACCAGTCGGATGAGTCCCAGGTGGCCTAGAGTGACCCTCTGTTCCCAGGCAGCCAAACGAGACATCAAATTCTCCTACCTAAATGAGGCATTAATTAGGAGTGTATTCTGATGATTCATTTAAAATGAGATGCTTTATTCTAGTTCCCCTGGACTGACCTGATTCTCATGCCCTGGAACATCTCTGTGCTGGTGTGGAAGGGCAGGACTGTGGTGGCATTCACTCCAGGGCAGTCTAGCAGCCCCAGGGTCAGGCTCTCCATAAAGGCAAAGGACGAGGCTTTGGAGGTGCAGTAGTCAATGGCCCCAGGGATGGCTGACAAGGCCAGGACAGAGTTCAGGCAAACAATGTGTCCATTCTGCAACTCCAGCATCCTTGGCAGGGAATCTGAAGAACAGAGTAAAAAACAAAAAAAGGTTTGCTCAGCAGAGATACACCAAAAACTAGAGACAGTGAAAAAAGTAGGGTGACACGGAGACAACAAGCCACGCTGTGTTGGGCATTACGCTAGGAAAGGAGTGGGAAGAGCACCTTGCTGCTTTATCATTTCCTGAAAGATTCCAAACAGGCCAAGTTTGTGCAGAAAAAGCCCCCAAAATCCTTCCTAGCACATAAGGAAGCAGTACCCACAGATAAAGGCCGTGAGCAGAACACTTGGCATGTTTAAGGACTTCTCGTAGAGGACAGTCCAACAAAGTGATGAAATCACAAAGCAGCTCTTTTTTATTATTACTATTATCTAATTCAAAATGGAATGAGTGCCACAGCAGTTTCCCTCCCTCAGCAATGCTGTCTCATCCTCCTCTGATGTTCCATACACATCACTGTAGAGAAAACCATCCTCTGGGAGCTCAGGCTTTCCCAACAGAAATCATGTGTTTCACTGGAAATCACAGAATGGAGACACAAAAGCATCAAAAACTGTGTTATTACTGGAAAAACGGGGGTTTTTTTAGACTTCTTTCCTCTGGCCTTTGTCCCTCACATTGTTTTTTCTGTCTCCTTTTCACGTCAGACCGATTTCACCAAGCACCATTTCGGAAGCCCTAGTAGCAGCCAAGTGTTTACTGCCCGTAATCTCTCACTCCCCGTTCTGAACAGATGTGACACAAGAGCTTATCTTACCCAGAACTGTCCCAGGGTGTTTATATGCTGCGATTTGAGCAGTGCGTCATCGTCGCTGTCCATCAGGCTCTTACCATGGACCACGGCAGCATTGTTCACCAGGATTGTGATATCACCCACCTGCAAAAGAAGCAGGTGACCTGTTAGAGCTGACCTCTCTCCCCACGAACCAGCAGTCACCATTATATCTGAATATCTACTCTTGCCTAAATACATTATTATTTTCATAGCTTTTGATGGTTTTGCCTATAGGCCTTGTAATCCTCCTGGGTCACTTGACTAGACTCCGTACAACACAATCTGGATTGTCACCCTTCTTTTCTCCCAATTTGCCAACGTATTTTTTTTTTATCTCATCAAATACGAGTCGTTACCAAGTTCCGCCCGCAGCGTTGCCACATCCACCAACCTTTTCCCGCACAGCTTTGGCTTGCCGATAGACCTCCTCTCGATTTCCCACATCACAGATGAAATAATGGCACTCTGTCCCCATCATCCTGATTTCCTCTGTGGTCTCCTTCAGGCATTTCTCAGTTCGACCCCACAGGATGATCTGCAGCCAGAAACTTTTGTTAGAGTCAAACTGCTTCTGCTTCAAATCTAAAATAATTAAAACATGCTTCTAAACTTCAACAACTTGATGAACATCTTTGATGTGTTTTCACTGCCAGCCCTGTTGCATTGTTTCGTTTTAGACTAACAATGATCTCCTATTACATGGGGATGGGACTCGAGCCCCATGGTGCTAGCTGTACCCCGCTGCTGATACTCTACTTACAAGTTCTTGACAAGGAATGCAATAGTTAACACAAGAAAATCAGTTCAAGAAACACTTGGCAAATGTTCTCCACCATGAAATTTCAAATCTATCCCTGCTTTTGCTATACACACACAAAGACAGATTAATTGTAAAATCACAGACCTTCCTGTACATCTGATATGTTACCTACTCTTGTTCTACACTTGGAGATAGCATCTGCTCTGCAGTAAAACACATTTTTTCAGCATATCATATATCATTTCATCTCTCTGTTACCCAAGACATCAACATATGAATCAATCTATCCTTTTTGCTCTTCAAGCTGTCTTCCCAGCATCATATTATAAATGGTGAGTCACTTGCCATTCTGCAAGAAATAAATTCCTGATTGGAGCAGGTTACCGAGATCAGGTGACTGCTCTGCGAGTCAAACAGCAAGGCCCAAAAGAGAGAAGAGAAAGGTTGCTGCTGCTCACGACTGCAGTGGTGAGCATCGATAATGCAAAACTATTTAGTACTAAAAAACCAATAGAGGCCATTCAGATAGTCAGGTTTACTCTGCTCAGGGGACTGGGAAAATGGGCTCTGCAGCTGGAAACAGCTTTGCTGCTCTCAGAACGGTGCTATTTCCTAGCAGCGGCCTTGTCACCTGTGATCCAGGGTTACAGTAACTTCCTCTACCACTATCTACTGCGTATGAATCTGACTGGTTTGTTTATTTTTAATGGTTAAAAATGAGCACAATTAAACTTTAAAGGTTTAATAATCTTTGAGCTTTCCAAAAGCTAAAAGATCAGGGAAAACCAGTCTAAATTATATCACTCAACTAATTTAGCAACAGCAAGATAAACATAAAAATTTAGGACCTGCGGTATTCCCTCCCCACAACAAATCTCTTGCAGAGAGATTTAACATGCTTATTTTTAAGGTCTAGTTAAAGCTTATCTCATAACTGGTACTAAAACTAAGCTCTGGCAGGGTCAAAGAGCTCTTCCCGTGTGACTAAGCAAGGCTAAAATGCAGAAGGACCTGGGTCCTCAGCCATTTCCTAAATGGGTTAAACTTACAATTTATAAAGTATTGGCACATCTGTGAACATAACCACACACAGACTGATAGACTTACACGCTCAAAATCACCAAAAGACTAACAAGATGGTTAACCAGAAACTTCAGAGCACGAATAAATATGCCAGAGCCATTTCATGGGAAATCTTATCTCTGAGGAAGTAATTTTCAAGGAAAAAGCCATGCTCAGACTTAAAAACCGTAAGAAAGCAAACGGCTAAAAGCGTGGCTTGTGTACTGGCCTGTCTTCGAAGGTCTCAGCATATCGCTCTTGGCCATCAGGCTTTGGCATCTACACAAAGCTTGTAAAACCGATGGCTGTTTACTCGCTCCTGAACTCAGAGCTAGACTGGGTGATATTTCTTCTGCTTACTCTGCAGACTTGAAGGGAAATCAAGAACATGTGAGAAATTTCACAAGCTTTCAGGAAATGTTTACAAAATACTGCTCAGCTATAAGCATACACACTTGATCTCTTTCACAACCTACATTTCTGTGGAAAGGGGAAAAAGAAACCCACTACAAAACGTCAACCATAAGCATCAAGTTTGATGCTTACGACCCCCTTCCAGTACCTGAAGGGGCTACAAGGAAGCGGGGGGGGACTTTTTACAAGGGCCTGTAGTGACAGGACAAGGGGGAACAGGTTTAAATTGAAAGCGGGGGGTTTGGATTGGACATCAGGAAGAAATTCTGCACAGAGAGGGTGGGGAGTCACTGGGACAGGTTGCCCAGAGAAGCTGTGGATGCCCCATCCCTGGAAGTGTCCAAGGTCAGGCTGGATGAGGCTTGGAGCAACCTGGTCTAGTGAAAGGTGTCCCTGCCCATGGCAGGGGGGTTGGAACTGGGTGGACTTTAAGGTCCCTTCCAACCCAAACCATTCTATGATGCCCAGTGAGTTTGCCTCAGTGTGAACTCCAGCCTCTTGGCAGGACTGGATCAGTCACATGGAAACACTAAAAATCATCTGGCACGTTAAGAGTGATGGAAGGTAGGAGAGGAAGAGAGAAAGAAACAAGGAGTCAGACAAGGGAGTAATGCAAGGAACTGACCGCAGGTACCTAGCGCTCTAGGGCTGCACGCTGCTATTGCCAAACAACAAGCAGACCACTCACTCTTCACTTCAATCTGTTTCAAACATCCATACGGCCTCCCATTCCCAAGAGTTGCCACTGATGCACTGAATGTCAGGAAATACACATGGAAGAATAGTTAAGCAAAGGATGACCTGTCAAAGGAACATCTGTCTGTGATGCAACTCTTGGACATAACATTTTTTTATGCCCCAGCAGTTACTTTGGGACCCTTACTATCCTACAGGCAAGGCTTGCAAGGTGACCCCATTAAAATCTGGGCCATCTGGGAAAGACAGGATTTGCTGGTTATCCTGCTGACAGCATTAACTTCGTGACTGATTATTTTCCATGGGAAGTTTTCGCGTCCTTGATATTGCTCACACTCAGGTGAAGGCTTCAGCCTGCGTAAGAGAAAAGCAGTAAATAAAAGACCATTCTTTCACGAGAGGTGAAAGTTCCCAAACGACGCAGTGGGAAGTGAGGTTTCCTGCTGTCATTTCTGCTACTTTTTACAGATGGATAAAACTCAATACAACATGCTTTTGGTTCAAATTCAAGCTTGACTGCTCCTACAAGATCATATGAGACTTCCAATTTCTGTCTTACGTCTGGCCAAATTAAATTGGCACAGGCTTCCCTCCGGCCTCCCAGGATATCGGATCTCACAGAGACAGGACTTTCGCTTGCTGCATTAGCCTCACAGTCGAGGCTTCTGTTGCTCCTGAACTCTACAGCAGGCTTTGGCTTCGTGTTTCTGTGTAGGCAATGCTTCCCTCCGGGCTATACTTCTCCCTTCTTTTCTTGCTTGCAGCAGTTTCACCCACATTTTTCCAGGTCCTTATTCCACTATTGCTTCCTTTCTACAGACTTGCTCACCAGTCCTCACCTCCTGCAAACTCTGCAATTTGACAAGATGCTGTTTGGCACTCGTAGGTTGTGCTGTTTGTAACACCCTCACTCAGCCATTCAGCTGGAGAGCTTAAGAGTTGGGGATAATAGTGCATGTTCTCGGTGCTCCAGAAGAAAAACGTCTGCTCTCTGTTGAGCTGATGAATGGCTGTGGGCCTGGGTCTGCGTTTTGCTGGTGTCCTGTGAGCTGCAGTTAGCCTAAAGCTGCCTCGGTGGGCACTTTGCTTCCCTTTACACACAAGCATGTGGGGCACTCGCGGTTTACTCTTTGCTCAGCCAACATCAAGAATGGCATCATTTTGCTTTATCCTGCCCCAATTTGGATCTGAGGGCACAAGTCCAGATGTACAGTGTAGGAAATGGTCCGTTTTATTAGGGAGCACAACTTTCAAAACTTAGATGAGAGTCTCAGAGTCTGGTCTGTGTCCCTTTTCCTTTTCAAGTTTAACTCTGAATTGGCAACAAGCGTGTCCCACGTGGAGGCTAAGTCCTGAGGAATGACTCTTACAGACACAGAAGTTCCTGTCTGGGACAGAGGAAAACGCAGGGGAATAGAGGAAACCAGAGACACGGCGTTCCTTATTACAACAGCCTGCCAGGATGCTGCACAGCCACCCGTTCACCGTAATTTGACGGCGGAGAGAGGAATATTCCACTTGTGTTTTGGAGAAGTTCTTGGACAGACTGTTTTCCATGCTGGAAAAAATCCAGCCCCGATTTCTTCTCCCCCCTTCATCTCTCGTCATCCTGTCCTGCCTACCCCTCCCTCCTGCACTAGACACGCTCTCCTTTCAAAAAGTTACTGACCAGAAAATTGTCGAGGGCAACAGCCCAGCGAGGCGGTTAATCCCCGCTGCGGCAGGCCCGCTCCTGGAGGCTTCCTGCCCTGTGCTTACCTCTGGGTGACCCGAGTGCTGGCAGTCAGGGAGGCAGGTGGAATGTTAAAGCAATCGCCTGTGCTCCGGGCTGCTAGGAGAGGCGATGAGAGCAGGGTAGGAGTCCTCCTACCACTGGGCACAGGAAAGAAGAGATTTATGATGACAGGGGAACTTAACACGCCCTCCTCTTACTTAACTTTTAAAGTAGGTTAGGGCTGTGACATCACAGCTTAGTGCAGATTCTCCCAGGATTTATTCAGGAGCAGGTTTCTGCAAAACAAACCTTATCTCCAGATCTTCTCCTGTCTGGCGAGTCAGAGAACTCCTTATCTGGCCTCAGGAAAATCATTTCAGCTGGAGCGGCAGGCTCCGTGGGCACTTCATCCTCTGCTCCCAGAGGACTCCTGTAACTCTGGGCTTAATCTGCTAATGAGACATGCCCTGAGGTCGGAGGGGAATCAAGAGGAAGGTTTGTGCTGCTGTGGTACTAAGGCAAAACTTTCTAATAGAGCCCTGCGCTGGCTACTGACCCGAGGGTTTCAAACCTGATTTCTACTGTAACACAAGTGTGTAAGAGTTATGCTTTTCACCACCACAAAATCACATGAAGCCACTAATTTGTGTAAACTGGCCCAGATTGAAGCTGCTATCAACCACAATATACACAAGCAATCTATGCTTCCGCAGTCTAAGGTATGTTATTGGTGCAGGAGACGAGGTCAGAGCTAATTTTACATCATTTACAAGGCTATTTAACTTGTTCGGTCTGATTTTACTGCTAGTACAATTCAAGAACAGCAGCAGAGGAATGCTGCCCTTTTACATCGTCAATTAATTTGGCACTGTATCTTCAGCAAACCCGCTGTGCTAGACTTTATCCCTCCAGTGAACTTGACCAGTATTGGAAAGGTGTCCCACAACAACAGCATTTCTGAGACCGAACGTGTGCCATTTCTTGACACTCCCCTCAGATTATCTGGGTTGTGTTTTAGTACAGAAGCGTTTCCAACCCCACAATGCACATAGTGATTAGCAGAGGTAACTTCCATTCCAAACCTTTCTGGATTTCAGGATTCATGAAGCGATTCTCTATATCAATTTGAAGGCAGTGAAAGATTAAAGTGCTGCAGAGACATGCAAGTGACCTTCCTGCCTGATCTCATTATTGCTGCCTCCACAAATCAACCCCAACTCCTCGCCACCCATCAGCAGAGATAGGAAGTAGTTGGTAGGTCAACACATTCATTCCCCCTTTCAACCTCCATCCAGCAAAACAAAAGTTGCTCTGTTTGAGTTGGTATCTGCAATTGCACAGACTGCTACCTTTGTTCAAACAGAGAAAGCCTTTCTGCACCCTGGACTGGAAGTTCCTGCATACTTTTAGGAAGTACAAAGTGTAGATAATCCGCTGAAGCATGTCAGTCTTAGCCCCATATATTTACAAAGCCTGGTAGTACTAACTCACAGTCAGTCCTCTGAAGAAAAGCATTCCAGTGTATCCCATAATCCTGGCAGAGTTTTGCATATCATGAGAACAGGAGGCTAAATCCTGCGGCCTCCAAAGCGTTCCTGTATTTGGCTTGTCAGTGGCGTGAGGGTTTTCTCCTCCACCCCTTCCCGCTCTCGCCCCCAGGGCCAAGCCAGACAAGTCCTTTCAGGAGTTCTTCAGGGGAGAGGCACAGGTACTGCAAGAGGGAAAGGTGTGGCCCTTCCTTGCTTTAGAAAGGAAAAAGAACCTTTTGATGCCTCAAGTAGGTCAAAATACTTCACCCAGCCCCTTACTGACACTTGCATACAAACAAACAAAGCAGGCCAGCGGCAAAATTTTCTCAGTTCCCACTGTGGAAAGTGAATATCAAAGCTGCAAGGGACAAGAAAGGTTTCAGGTGAGCGTGGGGGAAATCACGAGACCCAGCCCATTTGCCTATTTTACACAGAAGCTTCTCTGGGTTAGTACTCAGAAGTCATAAAGACATCAGGCTATAAGACTTCAACTTAAATTTAATCCTGCCACCATGGTAAATACAGACTTTAGTATAAACTGGTCTAAGTCCAGGTGCAATACGCAGTAATGACACTAAAAATCAGGTCTAAAGAGACTTCAGAAGGAGAATAAAAGTGACCAATTCCTTCAGTCCAGAGTCAGTCTTTATTACTTTATATGTTGACTTAGCACTCAATGAGATTAACATTCACCTAAACCACCGCCAATTCCAACGTATCCCAGCCACCCTTTTTTCTCCCCTCTTAAGAAAACAAAACGGCACCTAAAAATTCCTGGAGAAGCATGTAAGCACCTGTCTCCTATCAACAGAGGCCTTCCCTGGAAAGCCAACCCGTAGTTTTCTGCCTGCACGCAGGCACTGAAGCCCAGCTCCCTCGGAAGCAGCGAACAAATGCCTACTGTTCTCACAGTCAGGACTATTTAAGGACAGGTGGCCCCACGCTGACTTTTTTTCCAGTGGTTTTTCCAATTGCTTTCGTCTGCAACATGAGCTGCGACTCCAGACTGCCTTGGGAGCACCACTTTTCAGCTGGGTCGTAGAGAAGGGCTGAGGAAGGGGAAGGGTTAGGGTTGTTTGCAAGAAGAGGTCACGCAGGAGTCAGCCTTTACAATCCTATTAACGCTGGGACAGGGTCAACTGGAGTGCACGTTCCAACAAAAGCACCAAGTGGCCACAAAGCTGTCACCCTGCAAAGGTTCAGGGAAGCATTTGGGGAGGGGGGAACCGACAGATTTTTAATGGTGAATGTCTGCCACACCATGTGTTGGAACCGGCCCCTGCTCCGGGGAAGCAGCAATAAAGTTCTCCGGCTGCGGAGCAGCAAGAAGCAGCGTATCTGGGGGGTGGGGAGAGGGGTAAGGTTTTTAAAGTTGCGTCTCTGAGGATATCTACCAACAGGAATATAACGCTCCAACCTACCACGACAACCAGCGTGCTGCCGCCTCCGCCTTGGCATGCCAACCCTGTAATCCAGACCCGTATAAAAACGTCCACAGAGATCTCAGGAAATTGTGGGGAGGGTAAATATGCAGGTGCAGAAAGCCCTTTTGTACTGCAAGCACAGCAGACGGGACGAAGGGACAGAAAGTCAGAAATAACATTTCAAAGGAGACAAAAAAAGAAGGAATTATTGGGTTGGCTTGACAAAAACGCCACGGTCCGACAGTGCGTTTCAAGGTAGCTGAAGGTTTGCTGTTTACACATTTTCCTTCCAAAATGCTGCGCTATTATTTTTACTTATTGCCCGTTCCTCTCCGGGTAAGGAGTTCTCAGCCGGTGGCAGGTTAAATGTTGGTGTAATGCAGTTAAACACTTACTGTGACGGCCAGCTACGCTGACACTGAACGGCGAGGGTGCTTTTGCGGAGCTAAAACCAGTCAGAGCTTTGGATTCCCGGCTAAGGTTAGAAGTAAGGGAAACGTGACATTAAAAACATGAATCCAACCCAGCATTATTTCCACCACCTGCCTGGGTGAAAGTCACTCTTAAAATTGCCTGCTTCAACCTACAGTTAACTGAAAAATCTGCTACTTCTTAGCAGATTGGAAAAAAAAAAAATCAGACCGAACAAATTTATGGAGAAGAATTATTCAAGAGCTACAAACTGGGTGCCAACAGAACTGGGTTATTTTTTTTTAGAGTTTGCCTTTATATTTAGAAGATGATTTCTGTAACAGTGCCTAATCTTGGAATGCTGAGCAGTTTTGAGGGGAGAAGGCTGGCTGCTGCATCATCACCTTTGAGACAGCACTCATGCTCCTGGGGCTTGTCCACTGTGTCCCTTACAAGAGTATCAGTTATGCTGGATTAACAGTTAAAGAAAATTGTCAGTTTTACTTCAGAACGTTTCCAGTTTTGCTTTAAGCTCAATTATGAGTATTTCACCAGCACTTATTTTGGGGAAATATATGGAATTCTACCACAAGCTCTACAAAAAGCAATAAATCCGATTTTATCAAGCAGATGCTACACTCAAAGGGTAACTCAATTAGCCCTCCGATGCTGGACTGGTTCTGAACTTTGGCAACAATCCATGACCACGGCTGTGTGAACTGGAGCTAAGTTTACTCCACATCGCTACACAGACCTGTGATATGTCATTAAGATCCTGTTACCAGTCAAGGGGCCTTTGCATTTTGCTGTACTGTCACACTAGCAGAATCCAAAAGAAGGTGAACCAAATGGTGAATGTGGAAACTCTGATGAATGAAAAGCCACAGGGAATGTTTACAAGGCAGAGGAAGGCACAGGCAGACAACCCCAGCTCTTGGAGGAACGTCACAGAAAGGAAAGACTAGGGGAAGTGCCTACATTTGTTAAACTGGAAGAACGTTTGCAACAAATCCAGTCATGGAAACCTAAGGATGAATAACGTTTCTAATGCTGTCGTTATCAACTGCCCTCCAGAAAGGCCTAAAATATGCTCCAGGCCATCCACATGCACAGCACGACGCAGCTCTTGACTGAAAAAATATATTCTCCCTTGAGGCTACTGGGGAAGTATCTGGAGTTAAAAGAGCCTACATCAAAGTTGTCTATAAACCGAACGCTAGCAGCAGCTCCAGACAAGCTCCCCTGTCTCCACAAAAAGAGAACTGCTACCATTTAAAAACCACCTAAAAGCTGTCTAAAAGACCTTTCTTACACATATTATAGTCAAAGAAATAAAGGGTACTGCTTTGAAGAAAGCTTCAATATTTAAATGCTTAACTGGTTCCCTTTTTATGTACATACAAAATGCTAGTTTTTAATGGTGGCTGTTGCTATGCAACAGGGCAGAAGTTCTAAAACCTATTCATCTGTTGTACAAATGACAGTTTTCAGGACATATTTAACTCTCTCAGCCTATTAAATCAAAGAAGGAGGATGGGAAGCTGAGGACCGTAAGCTCCCAGAGCATGCATCCCCTGAAGGGCTACAGCATGGCTAAAAAGGGTCTTTCACCGATTATATAATTTTTTCAACACAGTGCTATGATGAAGTAGCTACCCCACATATAAAAAATGTAAAAAACAGCACAACTCTAGTTAAATAAAATTATATCTAAGTGTAGAAATGAAGCTTATGATTATTACTTTCATCCAGAAATATCCAAAGCAATTCTAACCAGATCCTGCTACAATATTTAAACTAGAGGGGCGGGTCAGGCAATCGCAAATCAAGCTCTAGCATATTAATGAGTTACAGCTCTGGAAGCTGCCATCCTTGGGCTGTGATTGCCTATCACAGGCATCACACTTTCTAGGCCACTGCAACGCAAAATGAAGTTAATTCACTTCAACGCGAACATAAGATCAATTAAGCTATTGCAGAACATTAGATAAGCTTTACTTACCAGTAAAATAGACTATATAAGGTAACCTGGTCATTAACTGAGATTTAGCTGAGGGGGCAGTAACAGAATATTGAGGCACAGTAATTCCTGAATGTGTTCCAAGTTGGTAACAAGCACAGCTCCATGCCATAAGCGCTGTCCACCTACCAGTAGGCAGAACATCTTTATTTATACTAAAAAAACTACTTGAGATGGATTTTTTTTTTCAATCTATAGCCAGCATTCTGATTATTTAGTTGCACTAACAAGTTCAGCAGCATGAAATACTGTTCTTGCAACATAATTTCAGTGGTTGAGAAATTTCTATCTTATATTTTCCCTTTTAACTCAGTCAGGAATAGAAACTAAAATCACTTCATAGGAGTAAGATGCGTTTCCAAACCCCTGATGTTGCAAAAATGCTGGACTACGGTCAGGTCATGCCAGCAGTCCAACCCATCAGCACAACACTTCCTCCATGTGAGCAGTAAACAAGTGCAGTGACGTCTCAGGGAGCTGGCTGACCCACTGATGAACTCTGGGCTGTGAAGGAGCTGCAAGGTGCCAGAGGACGACACATACACGTACCCACACACACGTGTGCCCACATACACGCACGTCCCGACAGCATAGGAGGTGTCAGAGCTATCTGCAGCAGTTGCACCTCATCATCGTGGTAAAGGACACCCTGAACGACCTCTTGCTTCCATAAAGCACACATTCAAACATAAACACAACACGGACAATAGTCTCCAAGGGGCCTGGATTAAAATCAAATAACAGGCAACACAAAGAACACTCTACGGCATTGCACAATCGGCCTATCTCCAACCCCAAAATCACATAACTCGGTTCAGCGAGACAGGACTCCCGTGTTTCCCAAGAGCCTTGGGAATGTTCTTACATCATCTCTGACAGCTCACCGTGGTCAGAGCCAGCCCTCTCCTATTACCACTTTGGGAAAGGAGTATTTGTACCAGCTGGATGTCTTTAATAGTCTACTTGGAAGCACCACCTCTGCTCTTTAGGGCAGTAAGCTGAGTTTTCTCTTCACTGGTAAGTTTTTTTAGGAGGTAGGGCACAGGGAATTTGAGTTTGTAGTCAACATCAAGCCAAGCTGCTGGCAGTGGATGTCAGCATTTCCCACTCCCTCTCCCAAGTCCCACAGCCATGCCTCGCCCAGGGAACGCACCGACTGGAGAGACAAGGTGCCCGTGTCCTACTGGCAAGGAGGTTAAAATGACAGATCTGAGACGAACAGATTTAATAATTTAAACTTCACGTAGAAAATATCCGATTGCCCACCATTACTGTTGATCCACTCTTTTAAAGGGGACAGAAAGGTGCGCAGCATCTTTAGAACATCTTCCACTCCTGTTAACTTATTTTAAGTCTATTATATTTGAAGGTTTTCTTAAGGTCCAGCACACAGAGTTAGAGGATTATCTAGCCACTTCTGCATTGTTTGTTCATTTCTCTGATATCTAGAAAACCTTCAAAATCTAACTTGGGTGTACCCAGTGATTCCAAGGGCAAACAGAATGAAAAACCAGTTATAATTACTTAAAATATCATCTTTTTTCTGAGGGGTAACTCCAGGAGGTATTTGCTGCACAGTGAAGCTTCTCAGAAACACTGAATTAAGATTCTGTTCAGTGTCTGAAGTTCTCACTTTCCGATACAAGTTGGCACTCACAGAAGCCTCGCTAGGAGTTTCAGCCCAGGACTTGCTGGGAAAGAGGACACAGCCGAAGGACAAACCTGACCTCCGGATCCAGCGGGTGCAAGCTGCTATCCGTGCTGACCGGGAGAAGGAACGCTGACTGAACAAGAAGTCAAGGTTGAACTCCATTTGCACCTATCTTAAATGGCTGTTTCATTTAGATAAGGGATGAAATGTATTAGCCAGGTCATACCAACTACCACCCCACCTTTAGATAAGTCTTTCTAACCTGTGCCTAAAGATATGGCATATTATTGGGTAATCACAGCCCAGAATCTTTCCAGGCATCATTTTTGTAACACCTCAAAATATGTATAATTTGAAGTTTAGTGTCCTCAGAGGCACAACTGCCACTGATTACACACCGGGAGCCAGATTTCTCTCAGAGAAAGCATAAATGATTCCAGCAGAGCTGCATTTGTGCTTTCAAACACTATTTTACTGCTGGAAGTGGAGCACTGACATTCGCTCAGGCCGAGCTAGGCAACAGAAATCCCTGTGTTAGTCAGCACAAGTAAACTCTGCAGCACTGCATTCAATAAATGGTAATTAAGAAGGTGGCAACATAAGGGCCGCTGTCCACAGGATCCTTTTGTAATTATGCATAGTTTATGGCTAAGCTAATACGAGGAACAATTTAAATTGGTTACAAACTCTGCCAAGGTACCCATCTATTCCCAAGTCTATTAATTAGAATCTATTTAATCCCCACTGGGATAAAGGTCAAACAACATCTATTTGACCCCCTTCTGCTGGCGTCAGTGTTATCAGGCAATGGATCTGGCAGTGCCTGGGTCTGACTTGTTCGACTCTTCAGCATGATGACACGATGCTTTGAAGAACAGAGCCTGGGCCCAGCTAAAGAGATCTCTAATAATTTCTGCTTTATATTCCTGATAAGGACACAGGTTTAAAAATGCCAGAGCTTGTTCTCTCTCGGTGGTCAGCTCTGAGGCTGTGGTTCCCTCTTTATGGTGCAGTCTCCCTTTCCTGCCCAATACTTAAAGCAGCAATGCTATTAGATTTGTACCTGCAGTTCAGTCCAGAAATCGAAGTGAAAAATGAACATTAGCAACTAACCCACATTTGTTAATGGATTTTAAAACAAACACTCAAAAAATCAATAATCATTAGTTGACATTTCCAAACTGTCCAGAAGGAAAGACACGGAATTTCTACACACTTGTCCCATTTTAAGGGAAAAAGTAGAGAGAGCTCTTGTCTTTTTTTCTTCTCCCATAGTTCCTGTAGAATTAAATGGCTACTCTGTGGGATTCCTCATCATCTATTTGTCCCAGTCTTTTCTTGGAAAAGCTGTCATACCACTTTCACACCTCTCAAGTGAATCTGGTTCCTGGCCTTAGCTACGGTAGTACCATGTAAAATCAGCTGGTTCTTGATGTACTAACTTCGTGTATGTTCTCTCTGAATGTTGCTGATCTGCTTGAGGAATGTAATTCAGAGTTTTCTAAGTTCCTCTTTCACATTTTTACTATCCACTGCATAGTATCACCCTATCAAGACAGGTTTTCACAGCAGGGTAACAAAACAAAAGCAACTGCTGTGTCAGGCTAATTAGACATTCTCTCGACAGAATGTTTAATTCTTTTTATAATGCAAAAACTACCCATATATGTCAGTGCTTCACAGGCAAATCATTCTACCAATCCAAGGAAACTTCTTCCTAGCCTGTACCAGTCACGACATAAAGGCAACAGAGATACACAGCCGCACACTTACATGTCACGGAGGTGATGAAACCACGCGAATAAAGCATGGATAAACCGCTTCAGATAAGTGAGGTGAAACATCATAGACCAAAACCACCTTGCCAGCCATGAAATTCAGAGAAGCGGCCTTTTTCCCTTCTTTGGTACAAATAAGACCACGATCATGGGACGGCAGACTGGCTGAGGCTGGATGTGACCCCTAAAGGCCACCCGGTCCGACCTCCCTGCTCCTGCTTCCACCAGGCCAACTCTCACTTTGAATTTCCCTGCCTCCCCTCCAAGCTCCCCAGATCTCAGCTTCTGCACTTGCTTGCAAGGCCGTTCTGCCCATGTTTCTGACCACCTTCCATGTAGAACACCTCCTGTTGCAGCCTTTACCTCCCAGCACTCATTTTTCAGCCCACCCTTGTGTTTCTACCACACCGTCCGCACCTCCGTAAACACTCCCCAACCTCTTCAAATCCCACCTTAAAACCTCCCTGGCTGTGAGGCCTTTCCAAAAACTTGAAAATGGCTACATGAGTGGTGCTGAAATCACTTGTTTTACAAGCCCCACCAGCACAGACGTCGGCGTTTGTATTCAGTGGCTGCCTTTTGGTTTACATGGACATTGTAAACCCGGAGGTAGGGACTGTCTTTTGCTGTTGTCCTTATACAGCACATTTAGCACCTTTATGGTAAATAATTTCGAGTGCCTGAGTGGGTTTCTGAGGCACTACAGTGACAGTAATAGCCTCAAGATTCCTTCAGCCTTGGTAGTCCTTGTATTTGGTGGGAAGACACATTCAACTCTCCCAGTGCCAGTCCTTTGGCATTTTAAAAAGCGCTGGATTTTGGTGTGCCAACCCAGCACCGTCTCACTAGGACAATGTTTTCCCACGACATCACTGTATCCTGAAGTGAGATGACAAGCCTGTTATGCTGCAAGTTCCACTTCTTGTTAACATTATTTTCTTTACAGCACACGCACTAACAAGACAGGTATGTTCTAAATTATAAGCTCAACCAGCTCCAGCCGGAACGTTGCTTCACAGACATCAACAGATCCGATATCTGATAAATTCTGGTTGTGCTTGCCAAGCAGAGACACTTATTCAGCATGTTATTCCAACTGCAGGCCTTGGCACCAGCACGCATAACAGGCTTAATGCCATCTATGCCTGGGCCTTGAAACAAGGGCTCCTCCGCCCACCCTTAAATTCAATCGACAACGACACGAGCTGCCAACAGGAAGCCATTAAATAAAGTTGCTCTCGGTATATAACCTTTATGGAAAGATAGTCTTTCTAGAGACCATAAAGCGACTCCATCCAACCTACGCTCTCAGAGTTTAAACGTTCCAAATGAATAGATTAACTTGCATGACATGGAAAAACATTCACTCCCCAATTCTTTTTGCATACGTCTGGTTACTGGTAAGTTATGACATGCTCTAATAGTTCCCTGTAAGATTAAATGCTTACCTTTCCATAAGATTAGAGTAACCACCATCAAAAATAGGCCTGAAACTGTTCAGTTCCTATGTGGGTTGGGTTTTTTCAAGCACACATGCAACAGGAGAATTACCTAGAGCCTGATGTTTGTACTATGGGTAAATACTATACTAAAATATCCACAACATAGAAAATGCAAAAATTTCCTCTTAGACTACATGAAATTCTTCACTTGGAGACGTGTCAGACTGCCTTTGCAAAATGGCTAGGTACTTATTTGCACTGCTAAACTACTACGGAGAAATCCAGGAGATACATGGACTATATGCCCCGTGGAGATAACAGCATCCTGGCTGGGGACAGATGCTCTCTTGACAACACTTAGTACCAGAACCTAAAAATATAGATGTAGCTTTTACATTCAGATGTTTAAAAATTATTATACACCAGGCCAACTCAACATCTGCTGTGCAGCACGTCTGCAAACGGCATTTGCATTGGGTCAAGTGCACCAGAACTGTGCCCATTCCTTTTATAAACATAATTTTAAAGGCTTTATGATTTCATTATGTTAGATCATGGTGCCTGTTAAACAAGCACATGGTGATTAATCATATTCTGTGGAAAACCAGTTCTTCTCAGCTCTGAAATTCTGTAATTTTCAATCAGTTCTTTTCCTTATATCGTAACTAATCTCCTCGGGGGTGGCCAGAACAGGTCTATTCATGTTCTGAACTCAGAGGGAACGGCAAGATGCATGTCAGAAATCAGTTATTACTTGCAGAACACAAGTGAATTCTTGATGAATGGCTCAGCTGCAGTTGATTTGAAACCTGACAGCAAGCAGGAGGACTTCCTGAGTTTACTTCAGGTGTGCTATCTCATCCCTTCCCCCTCCTCCAGCACGTTATCAGAAATTATAGGCCTTTGTACATGGCAAAAGGAATGTTTTCAGGTTTGGAACACCACAGCCCACCTGGGCGAAACTGCGTGGCAGACTGAAATTCCCGTATGCTAAGATTTCATGTCAGGTTCTTCTTCAGGCAAGAGCTAACTCTCAGATACAGTTCAGTAAGAGTATTCCACAGGTTCTGAGCACAAAGTCAGGGATGAGTGTTTGAGAACAGCAAATATTTTAGAGGACAGTTTCAATCAAGAACTCTTACTGAAATCCATGTGAGATATAAAGGCTTTTGTCCTCTTTTGTCACAGCTCTGCATGACTTTTAGCATCAGTCTCGGTATTCTGCCCTCACTTCAGGAGATGAATATTCATTTCCTTCCCAGCTCTAGTCACAATGCAGTTAATCTTTTATCGAATAGCACTGATACATGTTATCATGAAGTTTTAAAAAGATGCATACCAATTCATACCAACCAGGACAACAATGTCAACATGATTCATAAAGACCAAAGTGAAATATTCACAAAACTACAGACACAGTTTGTGCAGATAACGTGGGAGGAACATGCCACCGCAGAAACTCATTTCAAAACTTGCCAAATTTTCCATTACTGGGAATACAAGGCTAAATTCTAAGACCTGATACCATTTTTTAGATAACCTCTCTGCAACGCTCTCACCCTTAACACAATTTACAGCCTAAATTCTCCCTCAGCTAAAACTCTCCAATTATAGAAGCACCTGCAATTCGCTCGTTGAAGTTAATGGAGCACAGACGGAAAGCAGCTCTCAGGTCACACAGCTCTCATCCCTTCCTCGGTGCTCCCTCCTCCACTGACTTCTTACTGCCATCCCAGTTTTCATTGAGCTGAAAGGTTAGCACGCTCAGGTGACAAGGTATCTTCCTAAAATAAGACATTCAGGTCTGACTTTGAAAATGCTGTGAAAGTAATGATGGAAAGGACAGGTGAGGTTTCCGGTTTGGTGCTTTTTGTAGCGTGAACAAAATCAGGGGTGATATAAGCAAAACACAAGCAACAGAATCAAAGAATCATGGAATGGTTTGGGTTGGAAGGGACCTTAAAGATCATCCAGTCCCACTCCCTGCCATGGGCAGGGACACCTTCCACTAGCCCAGGTTGCTCCAAGCCTCATCCAGCCTGGCCCTGAAGACAGCCATTCAAAGCAATTATTTCCAAGTAGTGCCCTCAGGATCTTTGTTTACTATCCCAAAACAATCCCTGTGTTGTTGTGTTTGTGGCATTCTACAGCTGCCCACCACATTGCCATCCTGTTAAAAGCATCCTGCAGACATAATTGTCTAGACTCTGGTGCTGACAGAGGGAGGTCATGGCTATCAAGCACTACATTCCATGCAAGGGGGAAGTTTCCGTTTCATGTTTCTGGTGGCGATACTAGTTCCTTGCCATCTAGTAAGGGCTCTTGTCTGTCCTGATATTCCAGATGGCTTACTTCATCCGCTGCACAAGCGTGCAAAGCCTTTGAGTTGCAGAGCCTCCTGCAAAAAGGAAACGAGGGTCCAGAGGACAAAAGAGTGAAAGAAAGACCTTCACAGGTATCTACAAGGTCATTTCTCGCACAGCGATGATGAAGAGCTCTCAACAAGGTTAACAGGAATTGTTCAACTCTCCTCCGCGGTACTGTCATACTAACACAAGGCCAGGGCTGCCCCAATCCCTATTTTGGAGACATTTCTCATGCCAAAACACCTCTGTTTCCCTGGAAGCCCTCTTGTTCATTCACTGATAGCCACACTTGCCAAAAAGGCAAACCTACCACTGCTGGAGAGGGGAAAAAAGGCAAAACAGGAGGCCAAACTATATATACTTTGAAAGAATCTGAGATGACAGGGATGATCACAAAGGAACAGAGAAGCACTACTGTACAGACCCCTTGTAGACGTGTTACTGAGCATCCATACTGCTGATTCCAGAGCCCAATGGCTTTTGACCATCTCCCAACAGGAAAGGCCTAAGAAACTCTTCTAAAATCCCTGTCAGATAACCTAGAAGGCTAAAATGCATTCTAGAATTGGGGAATCTGTTTCTATCCTATAATTATAGCTTTTTCAGTTACATTTCTTGGGTTTTGGTGACATTTAATAATCCAGAATGCCTAAGAACCTAGCTTCTCTTTCCTGTTCAATTAGACCTCAGTTTAAATAATCTGCGAACAGAGTAAATTAACATTACAAGGAAAATGCCCTAAAATAAAACCTAACAAAGAGCAAGACATACAAATGATATGCAAAATACATATGAATCAAAACTTCATCACTGGAGATCATCAGAACCAGGGCTGACAACTCTCTGGCAAAGGCACTGTAACAGAAAATGCTGTAGGAAAAGCAAACAGCTTAAAGGAAACCAGAAGCATTTTCCAACCCTAACCACCAGTGAATGAACCCATTCAGCCCCTACATCCCCCTGACTACTCACATCTACACAGAGCTGTTCTTCCACACAAGAAATATTGTTCAAAGGGGCCAGTCTTCCCCAAATTAACTGGATTAAACAGTATATTCTTTGCAAAACACCATTGGGCTTTTTTATTTCATAGGCATTAAATCATAAACTCATAAAAATCTCTCTTTCTCCCATTTCATTAACACACTCTGCCACTGTGGCTAACCACACAATATGAAAAGCTAAGAGCCTTAACAAAGCTGCCAAAGTGTGAGACCGAGGCAGAGGTGATGCTCAGGCAGTCAAATGCTTTTAAGGAGTAGTCAAAATTCAAGAGTTAAAGCCAACCATAGTGAAAACGTTGAAGTTTGCAAGCAACCAAGAAGGAACTGAAAGCAAAAAAAGTATGTTTCTCCAGCAATTCGGCTGCAGCAATGTAAATCCTCAGCCGGCACTTCTGAATCTGGACACGTCTCCGGGGAACAGCGTGAAAATTGAATTACAATACTTGAGTACTTCCGGAGAAACTTCAGTGCTATCCATCCCTCACGATAACACTAACATGTCCTGTATCATCTGTAAGCCACTCTTTCTCTGCACACAGCACATTTACATGCTTTTGGGTTTTTTTCCAGAAGTGCTACAGGAAGCATTTAAATATACAATATCTCCCATGGCCAAGCGGTTTTTGAAAACTTCTACCCAAAAGTAAAAATGGAGTATGGAATATGTGATGTCTTAGTATGCACCTGAACAAGGATGATGTAATGATTAAAGTTTCTCTTTGCCTAAAAATCGATGATATTCTTGATTGAAAAAACTAGAGGATACACGCTTCCGTAACTGGAAACGCAACTGCCACCGCTTTGTCCCCTTATTGGCCACTTCAGAGGCCAACAAAAAGCCATGAGAAAAGAAACACTGCCCTAGAAGGAAATGTCTCCTGGACGTTTATCCATCCAAGTTATGTTTGAGGCACAATGGCAGAGCAATGGACTTGAAAGAATGGGGGTAGAGAACGGGAATCCGGCTGGATTTACGTGATCATAACCAAGAGACTCCCATGCTGTTGGATGGAGGATTTCGGTCTCCATGCTCATCTGTCAAGCAGAAGACACCGTATTTCCATTTGCACAGGCCCTTTTTTGCTTTATTTCTCACCAAACTCATAGCTTTAAGTGCAACATCAGATTTCACAGTAAAAAAAGTTGCAGAAGTGACAATTCTGACTCTTAGTGAGATCCAACACTTGTCACCTTAGGTGAAAACTGCTCAGACACATCTCATTTGTAACGAAACCAGCCTCTTAAAACAGAGTTTAAGGTGAAATCCAATCCAGTCTAATTATCAGAGAAAATTTCACATGCTAAGTGTCTCAACCAACCTATCTTTCAGAAGATTCTAATCTCAAAAATATGGTTATATATCGCCGCCTACCTCTAAAACTCCGCCACTATGTCTGCGTGCGCAAGCGCTGTCATGACTTTTTCAAGATACACCGCACACCCACTATTAGAACCTGAACTCACTCTTCCCGTTCATCCCTAGGTAACACAGCCCTTGGCTTCAGAATTTCACGCCTTCAGTGGCAGTGTTCTTCTAAACTTGGAATGCTGTCACTACACCATCTGATAATCAGAATCTGCTGTAAATTATTAATTATGATCAATAATTCAAGCTTTGCATGTAATTGTGAAACAGTTAACTGTAAGAAGGCAACAGAAAAAGCAAAGAGTTCATTTTCACAAGCCTTGTTGAAAGATGACTTGCTCGGCACTTCGAGCCTCTTTCTTCTTTTATGACTGTCTAAGGCAAATCATCAAATCCAAGAGTAGTGCCAAACAGATCTTGCATTCTACATGGAAACCGCATTAAATTCCCAAAGTTAGCGTTCAGCACAGAAGGCAGGAAAGAAATGAAATCTCAGAGCAAAGGGATGGTAAAAATGTCATTAAAAAAGTGAAGGAAGAAAAGGATGAGCCTACTTCAGTGCTGCACCAAAAATGTGCCGGTACCAAAGGTAGAAAGGCAGTGCCACTGCGCGAGAGCACCAAAACTTGCCAAGTGCTGCATCTGACTTACTGGATACTCAAGATATAACTGAAAGGAGAATAATCCGAATTCAGTAAAAGCAAAACCTGAAACACCTTGACAACAGACACTAAAAACATTCATAAGGCAAAAACCCCAACGTTTAAACAACTAGCAACCGCACAGCTGTCGTAAGACAAGAATTGTTCTCATTCATTCTTTCCTTCTAAGACACACAGAGACATCCAAATGAACTACAGTCTCTCTGCTCACAGTATTTTCATCCTCAGCTCTACATCTTATATCGGTCCCTCTACTCCTGGCTTGTGGACCTTGTTCATTAGGGCTGATTGCCACTGCTCAGCTTCTGGCCGAACTGCAGCTAAGCAGCTCTTGAATTGGCTGTAGAAACGGTGGCACTGTAATACCAGAGCTTGGCATAGCAACCAGCCCGACTAAACAAATAAATAAGGAGGCACAGCATTCTAACAGATAATATAAATACACTTTCAGCAAATTGCTCGGGTCCAAGGGTCAGCCAACTTGTTTGATCTGTCTCCAAGAATTTGTAAATCTCAACATGATGTTTAAACACCAGCGTACACAAACATCAAAGTTCAATGCTGACACATTTTACACCTCCAAGCTGCATGCCAGAACAGCTCTATACCGCACACAGAAAACTAACGCATGTGTGAGGGAAAGACAAAACACTATCCCAAACTAAATGCAAGTTTTGCTTTATGTTTCCTTCCATTCTGTATTTCTCATCTTCTGTATTCTCTATTACGCTCATTCATCTTCTCCCACACGCAGCTGCCCAATTTCACGATTCCACCTTTTCATTGCCCATAAAGGGGGGGATGAAACTTCAGCCCCAGCCAGGCGGGTTTTGCACTCCCGGGTGATTCCCACGCGTGGAGACACGGGAGAACACCGAGTGCCAAGGTAAACCACCGGTTCCCCGGATACAGATGGACACACTGCCGTTCCAGGCTGCTGTG
>NW_010236541.1:0-10774 GCF_000690775.1 Eurypyga helias
CAGACATGCAAGTCATGCCACCCGACGCCTGCTGATGCTCTCCAAGCGCTGCCCCTTCCCCGACGTGAGGGAGAAGAGTGAGGCCATCCTCAGCGCGGTGCAGGTAAGCACGGCAGAGCCCGCCTCCGCCGTGGGACGGGGCCGGGAGAGCCCCCGGGGGGGGCTCCACGCAGGGCACCCTCGACTTCCAGCGGTGCACGAGAACGGGCGTCTGACCCCGGCCGGTCAGGTTTCTTCGTGCATTAATACATGCTGAATGCTCCCCTCCGCCACCCTCTCCGAGAAACCTTTGGAAAAGCTTTGTTAAAAGGCTGGGAGGGGAAAAAAGAAAAAAGCGTCAAGTTTTTGCCCACGGGGAGGATTTAGCGATGAATGGCTTTGGAAGTAGCTGGTCATCCCGAAGGAAGCGCTAAAGTGACAACTTTAATGCTCTGGTTTTGGTGTGTGTGATCAGTGCTGTGCTGTTGCCAGTTGGCTTCAGTACAAAACCAGGAAAGATTTGGGTAAAAAACATTCGAGGTTGCCAATTAAAAATGTAAATCCGTATGGGAAGTTTTTGAGCTTTTAAAAGCCATATAAGCCTCAAGACTGTTAAAGCAGAGCCTGTCAAAAATCCCTTTTTGTTGTTTATTGGTGAATAGTTTCTCCACTGGGATTGTTAAGATCCAAACTAATTTCTCATAGCTCGTAGGCGGTTTAGCCGATAGAGGATTACATTTACTGACCTTTTTATGCTAACAAAAATAAATGTTACTTTGTACTCTTCCACTGTTACAGTCTAATTATAGTTAACTCGCATTGCAATTCTCTTGCTCACCTAAAGTTTTTGCGCCGGCCTTTGAATTCTGATGCAGGGCTTGTATCGACGGGTCCAGCAGCACTGCTAAAAATACTACCTGCTGCAGAGTAGGAAAAGGAAATTCAGGTATTTCTTTTAATCACAAGTGAATGCGTAGAGCTGTGCTTGGAGTTAGCTGCCTGATTCCCACTATTGTGCTTTTCTCCCTGAACATTAACAGGTTTAATACAGGGGAATCTAGGGGCGGGGAAAAACCCACCACCCATATATGTATTATATATAAAAGTACACATATATGCATTTTAAATGGACTTGTGTACAGGTCCTTTTTCGCCCTGTCCTACTTTGAAGTGGCTCAGAGAAATTCTGGATTTGGATTACTGAAGCTGAGAGAGGCTCTGTTTATTTTGTCTAATTTGTCAGTAGCGTGCAATGTGACAAATACAGTATAATGTCATTTATTTTTTACAATTTTGGCTGAATGGGGCATTTTTCTCAAAGCAGATTGTGCCAGTAGAAGCTATAAATACAACATATGGTCTGTGTGATAGGCTTGCCAGCTGTGCCGCTTTCCTTTAAAAACCCAAACCAACAAAACAAAACCAAAAACCCCAACTTGAATATTAAGTTGAAAACTTAATCTGGCACCTTTGCACCTGCATCTTTCTGCTAAAGGTTCGGATGAGAAGTGGGCCCATTACCAGTGAGAGTGATGAGTCACTGGAACAGACTGCTAAGGGAAGACTTGCTTTTGTCAGGCACAAATTATCCGAGTCTATTCTAAGGCCAAACAGGGGGTGGTCTATCACCTAAGTCTTGGAGAAGGTCAAAATATACGATCTGATGACTCCCTTTTAGGTTTTTATATATGAAATTACTGCCATTTTCAACCATTAGTCTTGTTTAGAAACTTTGTTACTAGCTTTTTGAAATAGGCAAAAAGTTCTGGCAGAAAGTAAGTCCGTCTTGATACAGCAAGTGCAAGTTCAAATCCCATGGTCGTAGCTGGCTTGATTAGTAAATAATAGATGTGAAAGTTATAATAGCTGTGAAACCAGTTGTATGCACACGAGCTGCAGTGAAGGGTTAACAACAAGTTCAGCAAAATAAAATACATTATTTTAAGAAAATCTTTAAAAGCTGCTTTTGTAACTTTTTAGGGAGTAGATCTAAAAAGAAGTATTCTATATTCTGTGAATATAAAATGGCAAGTCTTAGTTCTTATGGCTGTACGCATAAATGAAAATTTTCATTGTAATCTTTGGATCCGCATTTGTGGAAGAAACAATCCAATCCAAGCATTCCATTTTGGATGCTGTGGACTATTGTCAGGCATGAAATGGTTTTCAGTTGATTTCATGGCCAAGAGGAATTTTATTCAAATCTCAGCGATGAAGATGGCAAATAAAGCAAACTATTAAATGAAATATAATTATCCCATGGAAATTGTGGCTTTCAGCCGTGATTCTAAAGGTAAATAGCTTAGTAACATTATAAAAATGTGAAATCCAGTTCAGAGCAGTATTAATACTTACAGGGGTCGCTTGCATGACTTTATATCCCTGTTTTGGCTTATGAAACAATATTTAGGTCCACAGCAATATGTACCATCATGCTGTCTAAACCTTATTCTCTGCTAAGTTATTAAATGACACAGAGCCCAGGGCAGGAGAGGCAACTTTGTACGCAAAGTTTCTCCTGGGAACTGGTGCTGCCCTCCTTTCAACTCCTGTGGGACGGTCCAACTCAGACTAGTAGTCTGAGGCTGGACTGATTCCCTCCCTCTGCCCCTCCTTATGAAATGGGGAACTGTAAAATGTGCTTTCTTCAGCTTTCTGCCCTGCGTCCAGGGTAAGTCAGTGAGGAAATCAAAGATTTGAATTTTCCATGTGGTCTGATAGCTATTTCTTTTTACAGCTAGTGCCCTCTTGCCTGTTGGGGTAATCTACAAATATTTAGGCATGAGCAGCTATGCTGCTGTTTTTGTAGCTTTGTGTCTGGAGCAAGTTGGTAGAATGCATTATATGGCTGGTGTAAGCTGCAGGCTTGGCAGCGGCCTGTGTCAGCATGGCATCCCTGTGAGCCTGCCTTTGTTACAGTCTTCCCCTCCCTCCCCTGGAGAAAAATTCCTCTGAAATATGGTGGAATTATAAGTGTGCAACTTTCTTGTTTGCTATTAATAAATAGTATTGCCTGTATCAGAATCTATAAATAATTGCTTAATGCCAATTCCTGTTGATTTGACTTATATTCAGGATAAGGAGTTTCTTATTGTAGGCTATATATAATAATATATATTTTTCAGACTATGAGAAATATCAAATTTCTCACTTAGATTAGACAAGTAGTTTTTGTAAGAGTTATTACAAAGACACTATCACCAAATTAGCCCCCTTTTCCTAATTAAGACTTTGTTGCCTCTATTAATAAAAGCAAGGTCGCTACAGTCACTTTGACTAAATATGTTTAAAATATTTTTATATATATATATATTTCAATTGCAATGCTTTAACCAAGTGCAAAGAGTATGCTTGTGTATGAAAATATTTGAGGAGTGGTTTTTGAGATAAAACCCCAAATATGACATAGCCTTTTTTTGATAACTTCTTGCATGAGGAGTATTTTGCATGTATTTATAGTATATTGCTTATGACCTTGCAGAATAGTGGGTCATTCCACCTAGTATGCCAGGAGTCTGCACTCTGACACTAATATATGGGGGATGAACAGCAGTGGAAGGCCTTAACTTGCGATCATTAAAAATATTCTGCCCAGCCTCAATCAGAACAACTAGGTGTATGTGACTGGAATGTAAATACAAGGTGTACGTAGTAGTTGGAGAAGAATCGTTGAAAGTGCGAGATTTGCTAGTTAAAATCTCTCATAACCATCCAATGTCCTCTGGAAAAGACTGAGCAGAACATACTGCTCTGCTGAGGTATGTAAATTCATTAAAGTAGTCTTTTAGATTAACAAACAGAATGTGTAG
Organism: Eurypyga helias; assembly: GCF_000690775.1. NCBI lineage: Eukaryota > Metazoa > Chordata > Aves > Eurypygiformes > Eurypygidae > Eurypyga > Eurypyga helias. The sequence goes on from NW_010236541.1 coordinate 3,789, forward strand.
ATGGGAGGCAGATTCTGCAGGAGTGACAAGCGTTTAGCCCACATAGGATAAAGGATGATGGAACAGCTGCTGAATAAAACCTACAGATGTCAAATTCAGCATGTAAAGCGTGACTGGGGCGGTAGAGCTAAGGAAGAAGGGAGTTGGTCTCAACCTCTTTGAGAAGTAATGTAATAGTGTAACAGGGAAAATTAATAACAAAAAAAGAACTTTGCTTTGTATTGATCCCTTCATTGATGTAAACACAAGAAGCATACAGAAAATGTGAAACTGTGTGTTGCTGAAGATGCATAAGGATGCATGACCGAAACTGGGACAGCCAAATACATAATGGGGTGTAGCTGAAAGGGACATTGGAAGAAAGCAAGCAAGAAAGAAAGAAAGAGTCCCACAGATTCGTGGATTAACAGATAATGCTGAGGTGATTGGAATGTTCTCTGAAATGGTTAATCCAGCCAGTGTAGTTCATAGCCATGATAAAAGCTATATAGTAATCGTCCTAGACTGGGGTGGGGGGTTATGGTGTGGAACTGTAGGTTGCTTGGATAAGCAACAGATTTTCAACCTTCTAGGGCCTGATGAAATTCATTCTGGGGTGCTTGAAGGAAGCAACTAGCTGAAGCAATCTCAGACCTGATAGTGTAGAGAAGAGGTAGACTTAGAAAGGATAATGGTGCATACGTCTTCAGTATGGGCTAAGTGGGATGGGATGAGGAACAAACTGGTGGATTTTAACTTTATCTCAAAGAAAAAATACTGGAGTAGTGACAAAACACACTTTTAGTGCCTAGAGAAAGAAGTTGAGCAACAGCCAAAACAGACTTACCCAGGATAAACTATTTTAACTACAGCTTTTCTGCTTCTTTTGTGATGGAGTAACAGGCCTTCTGGTGCAGAGAGATGCTATAATGTTAATATGTGGATATATTTGAGTCCTCAATATTCATATGATATTCTCATTAACAAGCTAGGGAATTATGGTCTAGAAACTACTTTGCAGTGAGTAAAATTAGCTGGAAAACCATCCCCAGAAGGTAAGCAAGGTCAGGCAGCAAGTCCTTGGTACAGATTATACAAGGTCCTGTCCAGCATAGTCTCGATTAACGAAGTTTTGTGCTTGTTGAATTGCAAATGACAAACTGGGAGGGAGAGTAAGAATACAGGATAGCAGCCACAGAGTATAAAATTATGTTAATAGTTAATGGCAGTTCGTATCATATCTTCTAGACCTGTGGTTTATTTTTTTATGAAAGTCTGAAGAAATTGGTGGTGATACGGTCAGCTAAAAAGGAGGCTTAAGACAATATGTTCAGAAATAAATGGCGGATGGAGGGGATGAAAAGGCTGCTGCAAAAAAGAAAGAAACATGAACTAGAATTAATGTTCAGTTAATCTAAATTCCAGCAGGACTTGAATCAGACATTTGGGGGAAAATCTGAAGGTTTAGGATAGTAAAGCAATGGCATAGACTATCCGCTCATGTTCATCACTAGAACTCTTGGTCTAAACTGTTCTTAAACATCAGACAGGAATGATATGCTTATTTGATCTCTCCCTGGGAAAGGCAGAACATTACTAAAGGGATGATGTTTCCCTTCCAGCCTCTTTTTCTGTGTTTTCTGTTGCTAACTGCTTGGAGGGATGTACCCTCATAGTGCTTTCCCTTTGATCCCCAAGACCGTATTTACCAGATCCATAGCACTGGAACTTGTGGTCCGGAACCTCTGTCTCTTACTGAGAAGCAGCGGATGGACTTGGGAAGACTTTGGGTGCCTCTTTGTTTTCCTAGGCCGACTGCTCTAGTGGCTAAGTATAACAGAACCTCATAGTTTGCAGTGGGCTGTACAGCACATAACAAGAGAGGGGTCGTGTCAGCAGCCAAATACGTATCCTCTCGTGTTTCAGCCTTTGGGCACTGCTGGTGACCAAAGCTTGCTTGGCAGGGGATGTGGAATGGAATACCCTTTCCTTTCCAAATCCGAGCAGAATAGTTTATGGATTTAAATTAAATGACATCCCAGAAAGGATGGGAAGACTTCTAGTCACTGCCAGAGCAGGCATCCTGTCCTCCTTCTTCCACAGTGTGTGGGACAAGTAAAGCCTCTGCCAGGAGAGGTGGTAGAAGTTTCCCGTGTATGTCCATAAAGGATGAAATAGGAGTTATTTTTACGTTTCATTGCTAGATTTTTCTCATGACAGAGTTGAAAGACAGAGGGTAAACCCCAACAGCTATCTCTTTGCTCTGTGTATGCACCATGGCTGAGCTCTGTAGTGCGTGCTTGTTAAGAGTAATAAGAACGCAACTCAAATATGCTCCTTGCTCTCAAATGGTTTGGCCTGACGTCTTGGGTATTACAGGAGACTGGCTAACTTTCCAAATCTTTATCTAAAGCTTTTGGTGCAAACTTTGATAAATGGCTTCATAACTTTGTCTTCAGTCTTTCTAGTCTTCCTGCACAATAGAATTATCTTTCTTTAGTGAACTTTGAAATCTGTAGCTAGACAGATCTGTTAGGTTGTGGGATTTTTTTTTTTTGGTCTGAGTTAATGTGATTGTGTCCTACTGCATGATGGTGATGTTCCCCTGTGATGCTTGCTGTTGGTCAGTCAACATGGAAAGGTGTCTCAGATTAAATTTATAGTCAGTTCAAGCCTACAGCTTCAAGTATACTATCCTCACTGGCAGTGGTGAAGCTGATCCATCTGGAAACTGTCTAGTCTCCTTGTACAATGCCAATACCCAAATCGGTGTCTGTTTCCCATAGTACTCTTGTGTAAAGGGAATAAAAACATCCTTTTTCTGTGAGTTCACTTCAGAGCAAAAGTATGTTCTGTCTCTTCCAGCCATTAAGCGGAATGGGTTTAATTATGTATTGTAGGGTGCCCCCTCCAAAAGCCACGTGTTGCTGCCAGATTGCTAGTTTAGAGAACTAAACTTTTTTTTTTTTGTTCAGATACTCTTGCTCTTCTCAATATGGGCAGAGATACTGAAGTAAAGACGTGATGCACTTAAATGATTAATGTTATTTCCAGCTTCTGCTAGCCTACAAAAAGAACTGTTTCCGCAGTATTTATTGTAAACATGTTGTGATGATGGTCTGTAAGCTCATGTGTGGTGAGGCTGGCTGGAGAAGTTAAGGGAGAAAACTTAATCTTGACATGTCAGGGAATGTTCTGAGCTGGGGTGTGAACGTATGTTTTTAAAAACTTACATTGCCACTAGTCCTTAGATTGCCTTGTCTGACTTCTCCCTCCTTCAGCCTACTTGCCTCCTTTCTGAAGGCTTCAGTCTGTTTGTTGAGAGAAGAAGGGAAATTTTCTTTTGCTGGGCTTGTCAGTTGCAGAATTGCCTGACCCTGAGAATGGCTTTGGTTGGAATAGAGTTGCTCAAAGTGATAGTAATAGTGGAATAGAGGTTCTCAGAGTGATGTAAAGTACTAACTGGATCACTTCAAATACTGTTTCTGTGTCCAGAGTCTTTCCATAATTTTCCACGCTAGCTGTGTGCCCTCCTTCTTGTATGGAAATGAGCTTTGCTTAGTCAACTTTTTCTTGTAACTGTTTCGGATAACTTGATCTGTAAATTTATGGGTTTACGTGATTCTGCTGAATTGATTTTTCAGGGCATCATAACTAGAATTTTTATTTTCAAAAGAAGTGAGGAGTGAAGCACACATTTGAAAATATTGCCTTGGTTGATTATTTTCTGACCACATTGAGAAATGCTTTACACTGAAGAAATGAAATACATTTCCTCATCTCTTATTATTTAATAATGAGGTAAGCAACTGTAGGATATGCACTGGTGGCTTACATTAAAAAAAAAAAAGGTGTGTTTCCCTATCTTTTTCCCCCATAGGAGCTAATATCTAGAGATCTATAGAAACCAGAAATGCTTCAGCTTGAATGCATTTTGTAAATAACAGCATCTGTTCTCCTGATCCCAGCAGTTGCTAAGTCACGCAAGCTCTGTTTTAGATGGTTTTTTTTACTTTTGCTTCTCTTTGGAGAGGTAATTCTAGAAGTTGGCTGTTCTTTTAACCTCCTAGATGGATGTGATTCTTTCCAGTCTACACCCATGTATGTGCTCTAGTGTCAACTTAGTCTTTTATCTGAAATTAGTTTTCTCACTCTGATACTATTGGTGTATGGGTAGCAGTGATTCTTCCCATCTCTGCACTGATCTTGCTAAAAGTCCTGCTCTGCTTTAAGTTGCCAAAAAGCCAACTTATTTCTGTTTCCTTAAAAAAGTAATTATAATTTGTTTTCCTCATTTGGTATGTAAATAACTGTCTTCATTTTGGGGTGTTGTCATGCATTTGGATCCTTTTTGCTCACATATGGAGAACTTATATGCATCTTGAGGTGATGTTCAAACAAAGTAAAAAGCACTAAGAATTCGGAAAGCTTTAGAAATTAGCACATGATAGGCAAAGTACTAAGTTAAAAAAAAAAAAAGACTCCTAGGTTATGTAAAATAATACATCTTCTGTTAGCGTGACCAAAGTAAATTATTTAAAAGAAAATGACATTGTCTCACTGTGACAAAGTGAGCATTGAAGAAATACTTGTTTTGTCATCTTACTCTTGACTTTTGCTCCAGGTCAGGCTTTCTCCTTTTAAAATAAACATAGTGGAAAAGTACTGAATATACCATTGTGGGACAGAAAAATAGTTTTCAAAGCTTGAGTATATTTTCCAGTGGATGCTGAGTGTTTAAATTTCCAAAAATATGGTTTGTTGTCAGTATGGTTTTCTATTCCAGTAAGTTGTTTACAGTTTGGGGGGAGGAAGCTTAACACTCTCTCCAGAAATCAAGTGAAACATGGAAATATTCACTTGGACCTACATAAATAAATTAAATCCAAAAAGTTAAGTGGTGGTTTTTCTCTTGTTTACCACTTTCTTGATGTTTCCAATGAGTTCGACTTTTTTTTTCTTTCTGTGTTTTCTTCTGGAAAGCTTTGGTTAGATTGCTGCCAAAAGTTGGGTTGGGGCGGTCAACTGGTTAGTTCTATTTAAACCTAGTAAACAATTAACCGCTTTCCTTACTCCAGCTTTATGTAGAAACCAAACTTGTTCTTTCAAGTAATTTTGAGTCAAAAGTGTACCCAGTGTTGTGTACTAGTGCCTCAATATTACCCCAAAATACACTGGGCTGGTATATTAAAAATAGAGGTGATGCTAGAATGCATACTGCTACTTATGTCATGCAATCGGATATGTGTCTTCCTTCTGTGCAACTACAAGAACTTACTTTCAATCCAGACATTGTGCTAAAGCAAAGCACAGTGCTTCTGAAAACACATGGTTGTTTATCACTCTAAACTAGTTAGAAATCATAACTTTTCTTCCCTTTTCTCTGCTTTCTGGAGTCAGCAATAAGGTTTTTTCAGCTGCAGGTCTTTCCTGGCAAGTCCTTTGTGTACCTAAAGATCTGATTGGCTCTGTGAACCTAAGTTTTGGGACTCAAGGTTTAACAGCCTCTTAGTTAGATTTTTCTTCTGTGGGATATTCTTGCTTGCTCTTGAATTGTTTTTAAACTGTTGTTCTTCCAAAATAGGTATTTTAGTTAAGGATTCATTAACTCCTAGAGAGTCAACATGGAATAATGATATTTGTTCAAAGGAGGAACAAACTTGAAAATGGAAACTTACTTAAAGCTCTAAAACCTTTCCTGTGTGCTTTGTTTGTTTGTTTGGGGTTTTGTTCTGGTTTTTTTTTTTTTTTTCAAGGAGCAGAGGAACCTCATTTCTGAAAGACTTTTTCCATTTCAGCTTGTTGCTGAGCCTCCGCTGTTTCTGCTGTGTTTTGGTGCAACAAAACTTTTAGCTTTAAAATGCAGCCTGTTTGCCAACAGCACATTCCACTCAGATTAAACTGTTTGTTTGGATTTTCCATTTATTTAAATTTTAGTTATAATCTAGATTTCCATCTAGAAGAAAGACTGGAGAGAGCAAAAAGCTTTTCTTAAATTTTCCATTTCTCTGAATTTCCAGTCAATGCTCAGTGCAAACTTATGTCCGTTTAACAATACTAAATAATTGGCAACTGCCATGCACATAATGTTTGCTGGAGCTCATAGTGTTTTAAACACAAGTCCTTATCAGGATAAGATTGCTTTTGATACTTGCTTTAACTGCGTATGTGTCCATTCTGTCCTTCCCACTTGTGTTACAGAAAAGGTTTTGGAAGCATTGTAACTTTACCTAGATTACTTATTTTTTAAAACAGGAATGTTTGGTAACAGTTGCTTATATTTACCTAGAAATTTATGTATAAATAGTGTTCTATAAGAGAAGCTTAAGTCTGACATCTTTATTGCTACTGTTCTGTTCCAGGACACCAGAAAAGCAGCCAAATGGAAATGTTTTTGTCTGGCTTTTAAGAAGGCGTATTGGTATTTTGGCTTCTAGCGTTCTACTTTTCTAACTATTCGGAACATGGCAACTCTGCTGGCTGATGGTGTCCAGAATCTGTCAGAAGAAGAGTATGTGAAAATTGGGAAGGTCAAATATTGCTTTTCTTTCTCTTATTACTTGGTGTCAGGTCTTTCTGTTAAAGGATTCAGGTTTTTTGGGTGAGGAATGAAAGCTATGTTTTTTTAATGCAAAAGATAGTTTTTGTATTACACAATGTAAAAATACCTTGAAATTTTAGGTTTTAAACGTAGTATTTAACTCTTTATAGCTTATGCATTAAGTAAATACCTGATAGTGAAGCACAGACTGTTCTGTGGAGTTTTTTTGACTTTGTAGAGTTAGCTAGTATGTTTGCTCCCACTGGTAAAAGATCTTGGAGGAAGCACAGTCTTCATATGCTCTGAGTTCAGGGTGCCAATCACTGCTGCTAAGGGCAGTGGAAAATATGGCTGCTTCGTTGTGCTTCCAGTGCAGAAGTTAATTTTGTAGCGATAGGCCGTGGAGTGCATCCCGTGTGTGTTTTACACTTATGTTCCTCCTCTCAGAGGTCTGCATTAGAGGGTT
>NW_010236541.1:10805-27702 GCF_000690775.1 Eurypyga helias
TCATGGATTTGAGTGCTTTGGGTAAGGTACAATTCCTGTATCTCAGACCTTCTGGGAGGAGCCACGTGGCTCAAAAGCAGTTCCCAGTAGAAATAAATCTTTATGCATGTGCATAAAACATGCTAAGATGATTAAAAAGATTCTTCTGAAAAATCTCATGTGGTAGCTGGATGACTTGCCATTCCCTCAAAAACCAGTTGCTAAAAAAGTACATCATCAGAAGCAGAAATCTGTCTGGCCTTGCTGGTACTTGGCACTGGCTGGAATGGCTTAAAACTTGTCTCAGTGCACTTGGTAAACAGCTTGTTGTGGAGGGATGGGCTATTCTTTCTTCTGGGTTGCTGCAGAACATTTTCCAGATTTGCCAAATAAATATGCTGTGAATTAGCCCCTTGGATATAAGTGTCTCACCTTGGTTGTACTAGTGTTGAACTGAATCGAACTACATAGGGTCGAGCACAGGACTTCATAGTAGCCTTTGCTCTACCTTGCTGTCTAGAGCTGGGCAGATTTGGAACTGAGACAGATCCTCTGTCACTTGCTGATGGTGAAAGTAGTTCCTTAGTTGGCAGTTCTGTTAGGACACTAACTGGGTATGCTGTCATTTTTTCAGAAAAATGTGTACTTGAGTTACATTAAAAAAAAATTCAGATTTCTTTTTTCTTTATACACAATTGGTTTAGGCAGCTATAAGGAGATGCTTCCCTGATTCTGTAACAAACAGACATACAAATCTGTATCATTGTGTGAATGCTTTCATAACTTGAGCAGAAAAACGAATAATCTCTAAATATTTCATCTAGAAAATACTTGAATGTTTGTTTTCATATAATAGACAATCCAACTAGGTAGGATGTGTAAAAAACATTGAGTTACTTTGTTGTCTAAAGCTTCCGAGAAATATAAATGGAAGAACATGTGTTGTAAGTCAAGGGTATACAATGTGGTAAGAGGCAGGCAATCTAATAAAGAACTAACTCTAAATTCTTAAGCCCAGCATTATTTATTTCATTTTGAAATAGCATGGAGGGATTTTACTAGGGATAAAATTATGTGGAATATCTTCTCCTTCTGTTACTTTACAGAAGCTAGGGATAATGTAATTTAATAGATTCATTTGAGATATTATTCCTTTATCTGGTGCAGGAGTAGATTCTGATGCTCGCTGAAATCAAGCACTCCATCTCTTGAGATTAATACACTCTTACCATGGATAATAGAATCTGTAAACTACTTTCTCCTCTAAATGAGTGATACCTCTTATGTAGTTTGTGCTTCTGAATGTTGAGCTCTGCTTTGGAAGTATTCAGCACTGAGACTTTGAGATGGCAAGGGGAAGCTTGTTCTAAGAAGTTACTGGAATTCTTAATTCTGAAGATTAGAATGAATAAAGAGTTAAACCAGCAGGCTGTATAATATTCTGCTGCAAAAATCTGATTATTATAAGAAAACATAAAAGAGAAACAGCTATTATGTCCTTGTGGCAGTTGCTGTCCTTCTTTTAATTAGATAGCATAATGACTCTTCACAGAGTATGCTCAGAGTTGGAAATCCAGAGTCATCTACAGAAGAGTATCCTAAAGGGGATACTCTGAAGCAAATTATAAAGCTCTAGAAAAGTCTTACAACAATTTTTTTTTTCCTCTTCTGCAGTGAAATTTCGGTATAGGAAATGTGTGGGGCAGGTTATTTAATGAAGAATGGATTCACACCCATCCCACCCCTTTCCCTGCCACCTCTATTTCAACTAGTTCTTTGGTGTGTTTTTAGGGAATGAAGTATAGAATTTGCTGGGATATCAGTGCTTGCTTGGTGGTTTCAAAGATGATTGGCATATCAAAATAAAAACTTCTTGTGGAAATGTACTGCTTTAGACAACATGCTTGCAGGGGAAGGCTTCCTCAGTAACAACTGGAAGGCCCTTGAAGACCAGAAAGAAAAATAGGCTTAGAATAGCCAAAAACTATGAGCATGAAGGTCTCACATTCTAGTCTGTGCTTTGCCCCTCTCAGATCCGTAACCTGAGAGGGCAGTTGAACAGACAAAGTAGATCATCTCAAGCAGTAGAAATTGCAGTAGTAAATATCTTAGAGCATTTGCCTTGAATGTATGAGTATCCTGTTCAAGTGTAAGTGGGATCTAGACTGAACTGGAATTTGAAATCTGGTCTGCCTTATCTCAAGTCAGAGACCTAGCATAGTCCTGGAAGTCTTGTTTACTGACAGGATGTCACATGGATAAATAAATACCTGAGGTCTTAAAACTTCCTCAAATTAGGAAAAAAAACCCCATCAACTTGTTGTCCAGCTGCTGTGAAATTCATTTGCCTCAGCGCAAAAGTGCTTTATATTAAAGCAGTGAGGCAGTTTCTAAGGCCTTCTGAGGTGGGGTGAAGGTTTTTACCCAACTAAGTAGTTGTAATCCAGTTTTTAGATTAATGAGGTGAACTGAAGAAGGATTTTGGTCAAGATTGAAACTCAATGCTAAAATTTTGCTAATCATAATGTTTATCATTTATCTTCTGTTTCTTTTTTAGAACCCTTCTAAATATGTTAACTTCAGAAAACTAGGATGAAGTACATGTTTATATGGCATGTTTAACATCCAGCCACTGGGATTTTTTATTTTTTTTTTTTTTGGAAAGGAGCAGGGGGAGGAAGTTTTATGCTACAGAAACAGGTCTGGATTTTCTTATACCACAATGGCAAAGCATTTTTTCTTTATTCAGATGAAATGTTTGTATCCCTGTGCCCCTTTTTATGATATTAAACAGATCTGTTAAATTTGATGATTATGGTGGATGGCATCTTGTGGTGTGGGTTTTTCTTTGGTTGGTTGTTTTTGTTTTCCTGAGGATTTTAGTTTTGAGCTGGTGCATTTGTTGCCTTAGCAGTAGCTTTTTGGCCACCTACTGTCACATTTGCAGTGGGAACTGTTTACTGAGGGTGGTTACATCATTACCATCTGATCATCAAAGAATTATGGATTAAAAATAAACCAGCAGGTACTTCATTAAAAATGTGGTGTACAACAGACAAATTTGATGTTACCCTGAAAAAAATCACAACTGCTTAATGCTATTACTGGGAGCAGCCCTGAATTAACAGGACTGCTCATGGGTGGTAAAGTGAGGCATACATATGTTAGCAGGCTTGAAGCTGTGTGCTGGTTGGTTTGTCCAAAAACATCTTGGTACCTTGCTGTAGGATTCCATTTCAAAACATTATTAACACTTTCTTTTATTAGGAACAATTTTGTGTTTCCTATTACAGGTTTTAGGTTTCCTGGACGTTTTGTGGCCGTAAGGTTTGTGATCACTGTGCCAAGCTGACAGTCACGGTTGTCTCTTAATCTGAGAAGTTATAGTAGAGTAGAGAGAAGTTATGGTGTGAGTAGAGAGATGTAGGAAGGTTTTGGATGTGCCATATTGATCCTGGAAGTGCAGTAGCTCTATTTGCGTGTCTGTGTAACATTTAGCGAGGCCCAGGTGGTTAAATGTAATGTCATATGAATGCAGCTGCAGTGTTTTCAGGACCAAATTGGCTCACTGATTGTGGGCTACCAGGTGTGCCAGTTACCATAGCAGTAAATAGATAAAGGCCATGCCAGTGCTTACAGTTAAATTAGCTTAAGCAAACTCTTGCTCACTTGAGCATGGTCCACACAATTCCACATGGAGGGGGTCGGATAGCAGGTAGCAGTCTTGAGATGACAACCTGCTACAATTTGCCTCTGCCAGGCTTCCTGGAGACTGGAACAGCAGCTTTTTAGATCCCTAGCTATACTAAAGCAAACCATTTTCTTTGGATAATATCCGTATCCTTTTGTTTCTTCCACAGGTTTGTTTTAATGTGTAGGTGATGTAAATGAACTGAAGCTGATCACTTGCTGCAGAAAGATGTAATGAATTTGAAGGAACACTTGGGGGAGACTAATGTCTCGTTGTTTTTCCAGTTTTTGATTTGTTTGAAGTAACATCACTGTGAATTGAGATCTACTATTCTAAAACTCTTAAAAAGCAAAACTTTTGTACTTTACTTGTGGTATTTCTGGTTATAGAATAGTAACCTGAAAGCTTCTTGAAATGGGGTGCTTTTTTAAGGTATTTTTGTTGGTGATACCTTACTAGTTTTCTCTAAAGATGATATAATTGTAACTGATTTATCTGCCTAGAGATGAAAGCAATGATGAGCGCTACAGTTGTGGGGAAGGGAAAAGAGAAGCCCGCATGAATAAGAAGTTTGTGATAGTAGGTGAACCAGATCACTGTAGCACTTCATTATTTAGTTATGAATGCTCATGCTATATTAAAGTTGGGTGCCTATTTCTATTTTAATTCTATTGTAATTTGGTTTTTCAGTGTCTGTTTTTTAAGGAATTTATCTTCAACTGAAACTTCCCAAATTTGATCTCTGTAGTGTTAATCGACTGCATCAGTATATCTTTTAAAAAAACAAAACCAAAGGAACACACTTACAGCAAGAATTCACCTCTTCTGAATGCGGTAGACATCCATTCTCACATATTAAAAAAAGCCAAACCCAAACCAAAACAACCAATCAACCAAAAAAAACCCCAACCCCAAAAAACCCTACCCAACTATGGCAACGTTTTAATAGTTGAACCATTTGGGGTCAAAAAGCCAAGGTTTGTGAAGGAAATCGTTCTTCTGAGTACGTATGATGGTGTCTTCTGCTGCTGGCCATGGCATAGACTTTCCCTGATCTAATCTGAAAATACTAGCATAGGTGCTAGGAGAAAATAATAGCCATAATCAGTCTGTTTTCTTTTTCTGAAGGATCTAGCAAGAGAGGGAAATTAAATTGTTAGAGAATTTAGTTGAATAACTCCTAACTTAACTTATGAGCTTACTAATGAAGAATTTTTAAAGTAGTATATGTCAGCTAACTAATTTTCTAAGTTGAGAGATCACAAAAGAATAGATTCTAGTTGGGGGGAGAGGGTGACATTTAATGTTTTGGGACTTTTTAGCTCATATGAAACAAAACTTAATTAATGTCTTTAAGCTATCTCTAGTTTAAAATCAATTTTTCTGCTGATCTATATTATCTGTGAAGTAAAATCATGTGTTGTGTGGTAGTGTTGCTGTTTACTGCTACTTTTTTTTTTCCCTATTACAAACAGAGTAAAACCACTGCATTGTCCTGGTTGAGTTTTGGAAAAATCTATTTAAATACTGTTAATTGTCCACTATTATACAGACAGACAGTGGAAAAGATAATTCTTTGTCATTGGTAGTCCACGCTTGCTAGAGGAAACTATGTGATTTGCTCTGTGACTGTGGTCCGTTACAAAGGAGTTGCTCGGGCATGCTAAAAGGGACCCTGCACAGTGAAATGGCCTGGCTGTCGTGCTGTTCTCTCTGGCTGTAGGGCTTGACGGCATGGCCTTCTCCAGCTGCAAGGCTGCTCTGCTTAGTTCATCCCCGGCTGTAGCAATGACCCAACAGACCCCATGTATCCCTCAAGTTTTGCTGCCATGCTCTAATGCATCAGAACACAGGTAGTCTTTCTAATTAAAGAAGGGGAGGGGTGGAAGTGTTGGTGCTTGTAGCCTTTTAGTCCAATGAAAATTACCCTTCAAATTGTTTCAACTCCCTTACTGTACGTATGCAACTGAAAGAGTTACACAGCTTCTATCTTTGAGGTGTTTGCATAATGGAATACTGTACTACTTCTTACAGCTCTGGGTATGCATGGGATAGCCTCCTACAGATGATTTGAATGGTAATTCAGACACTTGGTGTACGTTTAGATCATGGTTGTGAGAGAGCTTACTGTGCCGTATATTCATTGACCAGTTTGACCCTGCTTTGTGATACATGGCTCCTCATAACAATAATAGAGGTGAGGTTCTGCAACAGATGGCACTGTAGGAAGAGGCAACCCTAACAGAAAAAGTTTTTGCTGTAGTAAAATGTAAACTTAAAGCTCAAAGTTGGAATCATCTAGGTAGAGTCAGCTTCTGGTAGTTCCTAGGATCAGAGTGCATTGCTTTTCAAACTTGATGGTTTTGTAGTACGTGGTTGTTGGGGGGGTTTTAAATGGAATAATGTACCTTAAGATTTGTGGCACGGTCAGCAACATGGGGATTCCTCTGTCCTGTACAATAATTATTCCACAAGGCGAAGGTCCTGGTTTTCACTAAGTCACTGTAAGACAACTCTGCAGCCCAAAGACTGTAGCTGAGTTCAGAAGGCTTGTATTTATGCCCCACCTCAGAGCTTCAAAACTAAGGATCCTTCTAAACCTGTCAGCAAGCAGCAACGCAGAACCTCATCAGGTGTTCAGCCATGCGTAAGAGTGGTTCAGTTTTGAAAGTGGGTAATAGTTCCACACCTATGCTCAAGCTCACTCTGGATCCAGAGATTAAACATTCCCCTTTCTATCTCCTCTCAGAGCTCACAGAACACTGTGTTCTTTAAGCATGTTTACTGAAGACCTATCAGATGGGCTTTGCAAAAAACAGACCACAGCTACCCCTCCCACTCCTGAGTAATAGCTTAGTGGTTAGAGCATTCCCCAAGAGTGAGGGCTCTTAAGTTCAGCACCTTTTCTGCCTGAGGTGATTCAAAGTTATTCCTCTTACATGCCTAGGCTCCCAAGATGAGAGAATGGGACTAGCTTTTACTCTCATTTCTGGGCCTGTGAACACCTTAAGGATTGCATGTGAAGCAGGACTAGTGCAGTTGGAAGTGCTGAGTGTTGCCATCATTAAATAGCTTACCTTTGTTGTTTAGGGAAGAGAAGCTGAAATCCCCTCAGGCTTGTTAATGACTTGAACTTGGCCTCTATCTTGTTTAAATGATCTAACTGTGGAAGTGAGGCAGCCAGCCTCCGGGCTTGAGGTTGTGGTCTTGAACAGATGCAGGTGCCTTTTGGTGGTGGGCAGAAAGCTCTCTAGCACAGTGAGCAATGAGACTGAATATGCACTCCTGTCGTCAGTGCTTCCTGTTGGTTAATTTAGGTGGCTTCCAACTTGACTTGCAAGGTTTTGTGAATGCTAGGTAAGGTGCTCCTCAATTTCTATATAACAAATAAATCTAACTTTAGTGTTTCTTGGTAGCAGACCGAAGTGGGATCTTTACTAAGAAGTTCAGGCACTGAGCAAGTGTTGTCTTGACCATCATGGGAGTTGTCTCTACAGTGTAAAATTTGACCTTGCACTAAGATAATTCTTCCTTTAAATACCATTTAAAGGCTTCTACACTAGGTAACTAAACTGCCTTTGTTGTGTTCCTGTGGTGGGAAGGAACATGAAACTTCAATTCACAAGCATTTGAAAAGGCAGTTGAAAGTGGAGACGTTGTGTCATCTGTTTCTTGCACCTGTTAATGGTACATAGTCTGTCCATAATGCAGAAAGATGGTTTTGGGTTTGTTTTTTTTTTTCCCCTGGTACAAGTAAGTGTGTTTTTCTGAAGTGAGGGTCCCTTCTGAAGGTTTGAGAGCTTCTGTAGTAGACCTCCAGACTACTTCCACTTCACATCCCCTCACACTGGAGGGCACTGCAGGTTTATTCTTTCTTTATATGTGAATGGCGCTAGAAGCTCTTAGTAGAGGTTTGAACCTGAACTGGGAGTCCCTTGAATATTTTTTTGAGCCTTCTCTTGATTTATCTTTCATTTTGGAGAAAAAACCGTTCTGATCTAGAAGTTTCCATTCAAGGAAAAGAAAAACAGTTCTTTAAAGTATCAGTGTTGTTTGTATAAGACTTTGTAGGACATCTTGGCACCTGGAAGGGAAATAATTGGTCTCAGGTGGTCTTGCAACTTGCTTTCAAAACCCAAATGCCAAAAGATGTGTGTAACCTGTGCTACTGCAGCTGAGTGGCTGAGATAGGGTTACAGAACCAGCCAAACAGCCTGGAGAAAGAGCAAAACAGTGTCAACAAGTACTGTACGCTGTGCTGAATTTAATAAATTTAATTTAAATTATTCTTGAAGAGAAACATGTAGTCTTATCACTATTTCGGCTTTCCCACGCCAAGCTTTTTCACTTGACTGTACTATACAGGAACTAGATCGTTACCATTAAAAGAACCTGAAGTTCTTCCAAGTTTATATTCAGGCCAAATGAAGTAAGCCTCTAGCAAACATACAACTAGATGACATAATAGCATATATTAAATGTGCAGAGGCCTTTTTGTTTCCCCATCCCCTAATTATATCAAACAATAGGAGATGAAATACATGCCTCTTTAGTGACACTGTGCTTCAGCTGTTTAACAGCACTTCATTGAAATATAGATCTGTGTGCAGCTGAATCTTGTTCATAGTGGATGGCCATGAACATTCTGAACTGCCAGAGGTACTGTGAAAATCTGCAACCTGAAGAGCTACCGAGTCTTCCCCTGTGACCAAACTCACAGGGTCTGCTGCAACACTTCCCATCTTGCTCAGGCCTTCTAATTTTAGGGTAACTTCACGTGACAGCATGTGAACTCGATTACCATGAACTTTTGGGTAGCTCATCTGTAAAAACTGACTTCTCTGATTTGCTGTTTAAAACATATCAAGCAGGGAGTGTACTGTCAGTTGGTGTGGCTGACGTGACAAGATTCAACTCAAAAGACTCAGGTAAATGGATTGTAGTTGTGTGAACTTAACTGTGGTAATGACAACTATTAATGTCTACTTTGCCTTCTGTGTCAAAGCATGCCTGCATGCTAAGGCGTGTATTTCATCAACTTCAAAAATTTCTCTTAAAAGATTTTGGAAAGGAAGGAAATGTAGCAAATGCCAGACATCAAGTGGTGCTGTAGACAATTATTGGTTTAATCTATTGGCAGTAGATTAAAGAAGATGGCAGATGATGGCCCCTTCTTTCCCTGCTTTCCCACAAGACTGGGCTAATAGTTTTTCCCCCACTTCCCCCAGGTGACATGAGTTACACAATTCCTGGGGTGACTGTTTAGTGACCTCCTAGTGGTAAAAGCTTTTATGAAGGTCTGAAGCCTAGAGTTATAAATATGGAACTTCAAAATGGTGTGGGGTTTTTTGTTTGTTTGGGGTTCTTTTTTGTTTCTAGAATAGCTAGAATAAAACTGAAGGTTGGCTCACTGTCAGGTTAGCAGTCTTCCTTTGCAGTGATTCCTTCCCTCTTCTGTGAAGCTTTAATCTTCAAAATATCAAATAGAGAAAGAAGCAACCAAAACAAAGGAAAACAAAACCTGGTAACTTTCCTTTGAAGATTAAGTTATCAGTGTCCTTGGAAGGAGGACTCCATTCTGTTCTTTATTGTGGATTATTACACCTAGCATGTGGAAGCAGGGAAAGCAGCAGTTTGTACACAGTGGAATCTAGTGAGACTGTGCTTGCGTACTGATCCACTGCTAGTGCTTGGTTTCTCCTGCTGGAAATCTGGGATTCTCCCCAGCCTAAACAATGTAGGTTTATTAGCTTAATCTATCCCACAGTGGCTTGTTCCGTCATGGGCCTAAGATCTTACTCAGTGGGGCCTTCTGGTTTATTAGACCCAGTTGGTGGCGAAAGGGGTGATTTATAGTTAGACCTATGCCTGGAACAAAAAGAATCCAGGAACAGCAGAGATGTCAAGATCTTTGGGCCCCTACAGTTTATACTGTCCAGCTGAGGGTTTGTGAGATTTAAGTTTTAGAAGAATTACATTCTAAGCTGAAAGGGGAAATGGATGCTTTACTCTGGCATTAGGTTTTCATAGAATGAGGAGATGGTCCAAACTCTAACAGCGCCATTGCTTCTAGTAATTTCTTTTCATCATTCTCAGGATAGAAGAACCTGAGACGTAGTTTTCAGTTAATGGCAGTTAACTGTAGTTTTCAGTTAACAGCAGTTTGCACCTCTGGCTTGAAATCCAGCCTCTTGGAGGACAGAGGCTTTTGGGCCCGCTGTTACAGGGGGGACTTGGGAGGCAGGCAGAGCCTTGCCTGGTGGGGCTGGCAGAGCAGTGCTCAGAGCTGAGCTGGGGTTGTAGGGAATGCTCCTTGCTTGCTTCTCTGAAGTTAGAGCTGAAACAAGAGATGAAGTCTAGTTACTGTTTCTGGGGTGGGAGAGTTACAGGTTAGTGAAGGGCACCAACACAGTAGCCTGTGAAGTTAGGAAGATTTTTCATAAGTGTGTTATCCCCCCCTTCACTGGTATGCTTAGCGAAAGGAAAATTCCATACTCCATAAAGTTTGTGAGAACATAAAGCTTTGAGAACATATTAAAACCCAGCAGTATTTTTCAGTAGGTTGCAGCTCTGTGTGGGTGTTTATATGGGGCTATAGGGAAAGGTATGAGGAAAAAGTATAGCTAATAGTAACATAATAAATGTTGTTTTAAAATTTAGTCACATCTGGCTGATTGTTTGGTGTTCTCACCCTTGAAAAGTGCCCTGTGGAATATGCAGTTTTCTGTAGAAAAAAGTTTAAGACCTTTTTGCCTGTTCTAGTCTTGATATTCTGATTATCAAATGCTGGTGAATCATAACCCTAATGCCTATATTGTACCAATTGTGAAATAAAATCATATTATTGAAAGGAAGTAGCATATATCCTGCAAGAATACTTGGCAGTTAGTAATCAATTATTTCACTAAGCTTCTATAGCCAGCAATCACAGGGGAAGAGCAGACCCCAGAAATGTTAGCCTGGCAGGATCTGGAAATGAAAGCAATGTAAATGATAAAATCTATTCAATAAATGTCTCTGTGCCTAGGCTAACTACAGAATTTTTAACTGTAGCATTTTTGTGCAAATTCTCTATGTCTATGTTAATTAAACTTAGTGTATTATGATTGTAGCCTTTCCTACAGTTATTCTATACCATTAAACTCCATCAGTATTTTCCCTATTAATTTTCTTTAAGGTAGGCAGTCTATCTTGTCTGCTTTGAGGATTCCATTTTCTGTCTCAGCTGTCTGTGCATAGGTCGAATTCATGTCTGCACTTGATGACTGCCATAGCTAAACTGAAGTCCTTTCAGCCTTTCCCTTCCCTAGTCTCTTATCGTCTTCCCATTGCTCTTGCATACGACTTTGCCATCATCTTTACTATTTTCCTACAGTATCTCATACTGCCAACTGTTGTGTCATAAAATCAACACACTGTTTTTTAAACATCTGTTCAGTTCCACTGGCACTTAGCACATGAAGCTATTGATTTCTGTAGTGACTGTAGAGACAAGAGCTGTCTAACTTTGTGTGCCTATAAAGCACATACCATACCAGGCTTATATCAATAACAGTCCCTCCAGATTGCACATACTTGCATCATGCAGGATGCAGGGCTGCAGTAACGCATCCCTCTGACGCATGGGAGCATAATAGAAGGTGGTACTGCTGAGGCAGGACATGGGGGTGGAGGAGTGAGGAAATAAAGCAAACAGTGTTTAACTGTCTGAAATCCCAAACGAAAGAAAAACTGTCAGCTTGTGGGAAGTCACAATTCAGTGTTGCAGCTCCTTGACAGAGTATGACAACTTAGTAGTATCTGCATAAATCTACGATACAGCTCTAAAAGATGAAAGCAGGTAAGTGTAGTAGTATGTATATTTTACCTTCTAGGTTACTTTGACATATCTTTTTCAAAGTGCTTGTGCAGATGCTTTTTGCATTATTTTTCCAGTGCTTACTGGTGATCCAGAAGAAAACCCTTTGGTAGTATGACTTTACTGTGTATTGTGTTACCATTAAAATATTATTCAAAATTTCCAGCTTCAGGCTGCCTCAATGTGGAAGATGACAATCCCTGTCCTGGGATCCTTCTTAAAGGTGCTAAGTTTCCCTAGCAATCTTGAAACTGATTCAAAGATTAAAATCTTCTCTAAAATGAAACATGTAGAAACAGACAATTCTCTAATAAAATAACTTTTATTTCCTCCTAAGAGATTAACACCGTGATTGTGGTTGTTTTGTTGTTCAGGCACTGTGTTTGCCAAGCTTTACAGTGAATCTATGAACTTGTCAGATTCAAATTCTGCTCATCAGAGGTGTTGTAGATAGCCTTTAAGATCGTGTCTTAACTTCTGAAGGCTTTGCCTACTCGGTGTTACATTCATATTCTTGTGTCCTGCTGCTGAAAGGTACTTTGTGTTGGTTTGTTGTAAGGAGGGGACAGAAGGATAATTGAGACTTTGATCTGTCAAGGACTAGGCATGTGAGTGTTCTCTATGACTTCTCAAGACTCCTTACTAAGAAATCTTCCTCTGCTATTTCTCCCCCAAAAATGTACCTTCTGCTTCTTTAGTAATATTGAAATGGGCATAATAGTTCTGGGACTGGCCTGGGAGTACGGATGAGTTCTGTTCCTGGCCCTGCCACTCTCTGATTTGCTGTGTGACCTTGGAAGAGTTATAGCCCCATTTCAGTTTGCTTATCTGTAAAATGGAGATAACACTCATGGAAATTAGTAATTTTATGTGAAGAGCTGCTAGGATAATGTTAAAGATGCATTTACTTGATGTTGCAATACTTCAGTTAACTTTTACATACCACTGCACTTTAGAAAGCTCCTACAGTATGAAGGAAACTATATATGGATGGAATATTGTGGAAATTATCTCACCTCAGAGAGAGATGTAATAATTACATTTGATACTGTGAACAGGCGACCCTACAATGCTATTTGCCTTTTCAATGGCAATTTTATTGCCATTTCACTTCACTTTTAATTTGCTTTAATTCAGACGTGGCTAAATGTTCAAACTTCCGAAGAAATTGAGTTTAAGCTGGGGGAAAAAAGTACAGCATGAGTAACAGAAGGAGGTGAAAATAACCTTTTCACAGCCTTTGCTCCCACACGTGCTTGCGTTTTCGTCCCTTAGAATCCTAAACCATTTAGTTTTGGGGGTAGGGTAGATATTCTTACCAAGACACTGAACTTTATTTGCTGGCAAGCATAAGGGAAAGCGGGATTCGGCCAAACGGGGTTACGGCTGGAAAGCTTGGGCTTGGCTTAAGTCATGAATGGTGTTGGAAGACAAACCAAAAAAGCCCCATTGCGTGTGTCAGCTGAAGAGGCTAGCAACCATGCCCAGAAATCGGTAATGGGCTTTATCGTAAAGATTCCTTTTAAAACGGTGACCTTTGGAGCTGGGCTGGATTGGCATGCCTTCTGCTAGCACAGCCTCGGCACACTTGCAAGATAGGGGCCTGACGTACAGGCCTTAGCTGTATATTTGAAGGGCATATCCTAATAAACATCTTCTGCTTACATATGGCTTCTGCCGGCTCACAAGTCATATCGCAAGGTGGGGCTGGCAGGAGGAAGAAAGGTGGAGAACGCCATCATCTTGAAATCTGTGACTGCACAGGTGACCTTCTGTAAAATCAAGCTCTGTTATGCCGTACCCCTTCTAGAAGGCAGACACCCCATTACAGTAAATTCTGCAGCTGCTTGTGGAAGTTCCAGTGTTCAGGTTGAGAACGGGAGGACAAACCTAAGCCATGTTTTCACTTACGGAAATGTCTTCTTAAGAAATTCGCATGTACCTAAGGTCGGGTGCCAGGCTGATGACTGCAGCTGTTTAAAATAGAAAAGCAGATGGAACAAATAGGAAGATTTACCAGGCGGCTTGATCTCTTCCCCTGAAGCAGCCATTCATCATCAGCGCTGCCGAGACAAACAGCCCAACGGGTTTGCCTGCGGAGCTGCGATTGGGCTGGGAGAGGCGGCAGAGCCGCGCGACAGCCTCGGGATTGGCCGGCCGGGAACACACCTCTGGAATCTGTTTGTTTCCTAAAAATAAGATACCATCTTTTACATTTCATCTTGAGATCTTTTATCTCGCATTTAATATCCAAATAAACTTGAGCAAACACAGCTAACCCCTTTGGAACGGCTGTAATACTTGAGCTGAATGAGTGGAATGAATTCAGGTTTTTTGGTTTGTTTTTTTACCTCCTGAGCACAATGAGGCCTGTGTGAGTTGTCTAGATCTGTTGTTTGTATTTTTCTGGGCGGGTATATATGATATTGAAGAACTTCCTTGCATCTTAACTGGAGCTGAAAGTTGTTTTTCAGATTGTATAACGTACTGTCTTCAGCTTACCCTGAAAGCAGTTATTCTTTTAAAGCTGTTTTTACATTTGCGCTGTAAAATCTTGTTTACACTTGCAATAATGTCTTTCATTGTTTTTGTAAATATCAAGTTACTAAGTTACTATTCCTGATTATACTTTGGTGAGCTATGGCTTCTTTTTTTCATTTAAATCAATTTAAATAGATCTGGAATTTTTCTTGGTTTTTTTTTTCTTTAAGATTTAAAATGTAGTGAAGTGCTGTGTAAAATAACTTCAGACCATAACTGAATGAGAGATTTGATCAGCTGCAGTGGATGTTCCAGCTGAATATAGCTGGCACAACTGAATACATCAGAACTCATTAACCTACTTCCTCTCCAAAAAAAAAAAAAAAGGGAAGAAAATTATATGGAAAATACATGCGACTTTTTGTTGTGGTTCAGATGAGATGCATACAGAACCAGAAGGCTGTGAAAAGCTAGTTAGTGAAGCAGGAACTTGTGGGTTTTATCCAGTAACAAGGGTTTGGACAAGCACTGAATACAGGAATATTGACTGTAGGGATTATTGCCTTCAGGAAGAAAAGGCAAAGATAGGTAGGAGAATGAGACTGGAAGTGGATCAGAGGAAAGATTAAAGGCAAGAGAAGCTGACTAACAGAAAACCCAAGTTCAACTGCCCCCTTTCCTCCCCCCACCCCCACTGTTATTGCTTCTGTTGTATTTAAATACATGGTTAAAGGCAGTAGTTGGTACAGCTTAAATTGCCAATCAGCTTTTGAGTAAGCACCTATAATTTCCTTATCTATTAATATTTCCAAGATTTTCAAAAGACCAGCCTTGCCACATTAAGCAACACTCTTAACCTCCTAAAATATTTGCTGATACCAAGTCGGTTAGTAAAACTGGAAGCTGGTAGCAGAGCTCTTCAAAAAGTGTGATTGGAGAGCAGATGGCATTCCAGAGTGGCAAGTGCAAGACATGCATGTAGGGGGAAACAAATTCTCATTTTACATGCTGTCGTGGGCTGTGCTCTATGTGTTTACTACTCCGAAAACAGTGAAATTGCAATAGATCTGTCTGTTCCATTCCTGGTCAGATAGCAGATGAAGAATGGGATAAAGAAACATCATAACAATTAATCCAAGGTGTATTCTAGATTAAAAAAAACATATAGTAAGAGGAAGAGCGCACGGAGAATTGGGGTAAGGACGATCAGAAGGACAGAAATATTTAAGCAGACAGAGTCAGGTTGGAATAGGATTGTGAAGGAACGGTATGGGACAGCACTGAAATCAGTAGTGTGGAGAATGGGAACAGTGTTTCTCAGTTTCCTCCTCACATGGAAGAGTAAAAAGTTTTCAATGTCATTATTGGATGGTAGGTTGCAAGCAAAATGAGATGGCTTTTTTTTTTTTTTAACAAGGCCCAGATAAACTTTGAAACTGTATTTCTGTAGGTTAGTATGGCTGCCAGTACCTTATGCTGGTTCAGGTAAGCAGATATGAACTGGGAGAGTTTTTTGGAGGGGTGTTAAATGCACTGGCCGGGCCTCTGACTCTGTCTGACAGATTTCTGAAGGCAAGCAAGGAGTGAAGGTTGCTGTTCCTGTTAGCCCTGACCAAGGGATGACTGTGCCTCTGTCCCAAACATTCCCTAAATTTGACCTAAGTGCAACACTGTTCCACAAAACCCCAGCCAACTCAAATTCAAGACTGATATCAGAGAAATTGTGCTATTTTTAAAGCTAGGAGTGGAAGGCTAAGTTAAATTACTTGGTCTTGTTTACTTTTGGTAAGATTTTAAAAACTGAATTGCTAGGAGATTTTATTTCTGTGCCTATCTGAACCTCAAAAAGCTTGGGCCAGTTTTCATCATCAGAAGTGAATATGTTCCTAAAATAATATTTTACAGTTCTTGGAAGAATTGGTAAAGGAAGATGTTAGCTTTAGTAATTGTGGGCGATAGGTATCTAGAGATGCCGATAGGAAAGAGCTTAGTGTGGGGTTTTGGTTTGTTTTTTTCTTCTTCAGGGATGCTGTCTGCTCACATTTGACCTAAACTGTAGTATCTGTCTCGTTAACAACTTCATCTTTTTTTTTTCTTTTTCTTTTTTACTTGTAGAGCAGTCCTGGAGTTTGTCAGATCACCAGTTATTGCCAATGCTTAAAAGATGCACAAGGCTTGGCACTGTAAAAGGAGTCCTTAGAATGCAAAAGGCTCAAAACCCAGGACTGCAATCGGAAATTGTATTCCTGAGGCATGGGGGGTGGGAGTAAGGGGTGTACTTTGGAAGCATAGGTACTCATTTTGCGGGTGAGTGTTTCTAGATTAGGAGTTAAAAGCCCATGGGGAAACAAGTACATTCAAGGACACTTCCACCTGTTCTTTTTCCCCTGTAAATGTGAAAAAAAACTCATCAAGCTTGCTACTTCTAATTTCAAAAAATAAGTCAAAATCTTATATGAGAAGAATATATTACACATACCTTCTCTTTCTGGAAGAAGGGTTAGAGTATGGGCTACTAGGAGCTAAATTTCATGACACTTGTTATACTGCTGTAGGGCATTGAAGTGCTGGTAATGGCAAAGGGCATCCTACACAAAGCAAAACTGAAAATCTGTGTAGAAATGGTTCAACACCCTTATTTGAGTCAGGTCAATCTGGAATTAATCATTGGTATGAGTTTTATAATTCCATTTACATAAACACCATTCGAATAATAATAAAAAATTCCTAAGAAATACACTTCAGATTCTGCCCTGGTGCAAGGAAAACAGTCATGTTTTTAATTTGGTTTACTGTAGTCTAAGAAAATTCCTTTAAGTCTTACATTTTAATGTAGATCAGTATGATAAAATGGTTTGTTTTTGAAACTGTTGAGTCTGCTGTAGGGA
>NW_010236541.1:27733-29125 GCF_000690775.1 Eurypyga helias
TTCTGTTCATTAGTTCATTAAGGCTTCCAGCAACCCCCTGAAACAGGGAGACTTACGGAAACAAGTTGTAGGTTTTATTTATTGCCTTCTGGTCCTTCAGTCCGTAGGATTCACATACTACGGATTCGTTTTACTGTTCATTTGAGATTCTTACATTTACAGGTTTTTATAACCTAGGTAATACATATAGGACTAAAATGCATCATGAATTGACAACATTGAGTACTGTAGCATCTCATCACGTTTACTTTATTAAATAAAATGGAAATGGCCAATTGAGTAACACTGCGCACAAGCAAAGCCAAGTAAATGTTTAACAGTGGTTACAGTGGCTGCTTCTAAATGGCCTTCTCCTTAGTGTGCTTTAGAGCAAATGTAGTGTGGGGTTTTTTTAAAAATATATATATTTGGAGTCCTTGCTCTTGCCTTGTTTTTGCATGAGTTTTTTGGGTTTGGGTTTTTTTTCTTAATTTTAATCTTGTGAAAAACTAACATGTTTAAATCTGGGTAACCCATACAAGAGATTTCTCTTTTTAAGCAGAGGAGAGATCCTCTCGCTGTTGGTTCTGTTTCATCTGATCACCTCGGTTTAGTGAGGGGGAAGAAAGAAGGCATCCTCATTCAGGAAAGCACTGATCTCTTGTCTAGTGAAACTGAAAAGGAAGTTGCCTCGATTGAGATGGTAAACTAACTCAAGAACAGCAGACTAGACAGAGCAAGTACAGATGTTTGGCTGGGAAAATGGAAAGTAGATTGGTTGGATAGCTGAGAGAAGAACCAATTAACTCCTTATGCTGCGAGGATGCGGTAGTTTATGAACAATAAAGATAAATTTAAGAGGGTAAAAAAAAGGGGCAAAGTTCTCTTGTGGGTAAGTTCTTCTTTCAACTGTTGAAGGAAAAGGTGAAGTTTTTGTAAAAACGTGTGGATTTCTTTTAGAAGATAGAGGCCAAACATTTATTCTTGAACAAGGGAAATGTTTAGCTTCAATTATGCTCACTCGTCCTGGATCTTTCGTCACACAGCCCAGGGAATAGGCAGAGCACAAACTTTTAATGAATTCTGGAATTTAATTATGTCTCCTGGAGGAAGTAGGAACATATATGTTGTGTCAGCAACTGAAAACTAAATAAAGAAATAGATTTTTATCAAATCTGTAGTGACTTCAAAATTAATGTGAACTTAGTACCAACTTCAAAGCTCAGCCAAAGGATTAGCTTCATCAGCTGGTGCTGTTTCTTAAAATGAATCTCGAGATGGAGGTAGAAGCCATATAGGAGTTGAGTTAATTTCTTCAGGCTAGCTTTTGGAACAGCATGTACACACCTGTTAAAAGAAGTCCAGAGTTTTAGAAATAATGTTGTGGAGTGTTTGTGTGTGTGTATATATATA
>NW_010236542.1:0-1774 GCF_000690775.1 Eurypyga helias
TTACTGTTTAACATCTTTGTTACTGACACAGACAGTGGGATAGAGCGCACCCTCAGCAAGTTTGCTGATGACACCAAGCTGTGTGGCGCGGTAACACTCTGGAGGGAAGGGATGCCATCCAGAGGGACCTGGACAGGCTGGAGAGGTGGGCCACTGCCAACTTCCTAAAGTTGAACAAGGCCAAGTACAAGGTCCTCCACTTGGGTTGGGGCAATCCCAAATACAAGTACAGGCTGGGTGGGGACGTTGAGAGCAACCCTAAGGAGAAGGACTTGGGGATACTGGTGGATGAAATGCTGGACATGAGCCAGCAGTGTGCACTGTCAGCCCAAAAGGACAATCATATCCTGGTTTGTATCAGAAGAAGTATGGCCAGCAAGTTGAGAGAGGGGATTCTGTCCCTCTACTCTGCTCATGTGAGACCTGACATGTAGTACTGCATCCAGCTTTGGGGCCCCCAACATAAGAAGGATATTGACCCGTTGGAGCGCATCCAGAGGAGGCCACAAAGATGATCAGAGCACTGGACCACCTCTCCTATGATGAAAGGTTAATAGAATTGGGTTTGTACAGCCTGAAAAAGAAACGTCTCTGGGTAGACATTATAGCACCTTCCAATATCTTAAGTGGGCCTATAAGAATGTTGGAGGGTGTCTTCATGGAGAGGGTGGTGAAGAACTGGAACACGTTGCCCAGAGAAGCTGTGGATACCCCGTCCCTGGCTGTCTTCAAGGCCAGACTGAATAAGGCTTTGAGCAACATGGTCTAACAGGAGGTGTTCCTACCTATGGCAGGGGGTTTGAAACTAGATCTTTAAGGTCTCTTCCAACCCAAATCATTCTATGATTCTATGACTCTATGAATTGCTGCTTAGAGATCACTGACTCTTATCAATGAGTGGTGACCAACTGTTGCATTGTGCATCAGTTGTTTTTTTATATTCCTTTTTCAATGTTATTACTAACAGTATTGTTATTATTTCCTCTTACTTTAATATTTTATTAAACTCTTCATTTTCAACCCACGAGGTTTTTTACAATAGTCTCCACCCTCTTGTCTGGGGCAGGGAAGTCTGGGGAGGGATTGAACAAGTGGCTTTGTGATTCTTGGTTGCCAGCTGGAGCTAAGCCACAATACTATCCCACAATGACTTAGCTGCTGATGTTCAAGGCTATCTATAATATGACACTCCTGTGTAACTTTGGATCAGATTTCTGTTAAAAGAGCTATGTGACAATGAGCTGTAAGAAACCTTGTGTAGGTCTTGTCCTTCCCCTCCCTCAGGCTTCCGAGTTGAGTTTGAGCTTGAATGATGATGCTGACCTCTTGACTTAACTACCTGCTTTGACTTTGAACCTCATTGCTGTTGTCTTATCTGGCAGTCAGAGAGCTGGATGACCCTGGGTGTCATCACCATACCTACTCTTCTCGTTCAGGTGCTGTGGGTCTGCATCCCTGATGTGAGGGCACTGCCCTGCTAGCCTTGCTGTCGCTCTTCGCTCCTGGACCCTTCTGGAGCAGCCCACTCCTGCTGCTCCCTGGCAACGTCAACTGAAAATTTCTACTGAAAGTATAAATATTTCTTCTTTTTCCTCACAATAATGTGAATTTGTGAAAGTCCTGATCATTGGACAAAATGCCAAATCTCCTACTAATTCAGATAATGTATTGCAGATGGCTTAAAAAAAATCAGTTGGTATTTTGTTATTGACCCTCAGAGGCAATCCTGGTATATTTGTAAACTGGGTTTGGGTGGTTTGTTTGTTTGTTTGGG
>NW_010236542.1:1784-2546 GCF_000690775.1 Eurypyga helias
GGTGGGCAGGCGGTGTGTGGGGTGGGGAGTGGAGATTTTCTATATGTGTGTATTTTGTGGGTCTTTTTTTTGTGTTGTGCTTTTTGCTTTAGGCTATGTTCAACACCAGGACTTCAAACTGATAGTTACAAAATAGAAATAGAACAATGTCATGGTTTAACAAGAATGGAACTTCTAAATCCTGCCCAATTAAACTGTGGACCACACTAATTATAGTAAAAGTAGCTTTAGTTTTGGAGCAGGCCTCAGCTACTGTGTAATGACTTCACTAAAGCCACTCCACTCAAATAGATTAGCTCAGGTTGAAAACTTAACTGATGGTGGAACTGATAGCATTTTGTGTTCTTAATAACATAACTAAGAGAAAGTGCTTTAAACATGAGTCTTATTACTGGATTCACTCAGAAATCATATACATTCATAGCAGTGGTCTTGAAAACATGAAAATTAATTGATTTTTTTAACAATAAATATTATAATTGTTTCTGAGTGAGTAGAGAGAAAAATACCTTAAAGTGTTGTCATCGTTTAATCACTCATTCTCTTTGACTGTATCCACACTATTCAATTTTATTCTCATTTATGAAAGCATTTTGATGGTGTGAATCTCAGTAGAAAATTAATTTTATGTTTTCAGATTTATTTTATGATGCAACAAAATATTTCTGTGACAACATTAATTTCATTGATGTTCAGTCACAGTTTTTGAAGGCTATATTATCCTATGAAGGAACAGATTAAAATATAGAATCATAGAATCAT
>NW_010236543.1:0-15753 GCF_000690775.1 Eurypyga helias
TATCTTTTCCTCCAATTCTTCTCCTGCACTGAGAGAGAGGGGGAGGTGAGCAAGCAACTGTGTGGTAGTTAATTGCTAGCTGGGATTAAACCATGACAGTGGGGAAAATCATGCTTAAAATGTCTGAGAAAAAAAGACTTGATAACTATATCATTTTTGGCACGAAGAATTCTCCCACCTGGCAACAATGGTATGTATCTATTTATCGTGTGTTTTCCTGTATGTATGTGATATATTAGTCAGCTGTACTCCAGACCTACTCAGATTGGTTTACAGTATGATTAGATATTGGATGATAATAATAAATGTAATTTATGAGCAATGCCTTTGACCAAAGCAAGAGGACATGTGAATTACGCTCTGTCTGTTTATATGTGGTTAAATGAGGTATGTTGAATACAAGGTGTAATTTATATAGTTATGATTTGGACTTCCACCGAGATGTCTTTGAGTAGTTAAGACTTAACAGGTGTACCTCCATGTCAAGACACAAAATTAATGTTTCTACCTAAGTCACTTACAGTTGTAGGTTAAATTGGAGCTGAGAACAGGATCTTATGTGACCTGTGAGCAGGATCTGGTAGTAGATGTACTCTTTGCCTTTTCTACATTTCCCCTCTGGATCTCTGTAAATTGCTTTAGAGCACATCTGTGCCATGTCTAATATAGACAGTGCTGATGCTGTGGAGGAGTACAGGAATAAGTATTTCTGCATCCATCTACTGGCAGCAGGGCACCATCCATCAGTGCCACTAAAGAGCTGTTTTCATTCCATCAGCTAGACTGTGATGGGTTTAGCATAATGGTCTTGGTTCAAATAGCTTTTGGCTGGCCTTTTCTGCCTTTTCTAAGAGTCAGAAGTGGGAAGTTTGATACTAAATAGCAGTTGGCTAGAGCAGTATTTCCTGTGTGGATCTGAAGTTACCTCCTGTGGAAATACTGGAGTATTCTCTCTTCATATTATTAGGGTTCTTTTGTTAATTCCTAAGAGAAATAAATAAATATTCCTCAGAGGATGGGAGGCCAGGGGTGGAGGACTTTCACTTCCAGATGTCAAATGAGACAAAGAAGTAGTGCACAGTAAAATAACAATTCATCCATGATTTCTTCTTAGATCTGTTACTTTAATTAAATAATTCCTTTTAGCTCTAGGAAGTTAAACTAAATATGAGATCTCAAACTAATGTGATGATATACTGTAAATATAATCTTTGAAACAATGTACTGGATCTTTCTACCTCATTACCCTTTTGAGCTGCTTTGAATGTTCCATGAAGCAGTTTAACTGTAAAGAATCATTTCCACTAATACCTGGTTTACCTGTTCTCTATGACTCTCTAATTGTCTGTTGTCAGTTTATTAAGAGAATGGGCTACTAAGTATGGTAATTCATCTGGTCTTAGATACAGTTTTTCTCTTCTTTGTGCAAGTAGGATATGTTAATAACAGACTCAGAAATTTGAAGTTTAGATACTGGATGCTCAAGGAGAATCAATCCCAAACTCCTTTCAGATATATCCAAAGAGGAGGTTTTGGAGCCTGATAACTTGTCAAGGTCAGAGTACATTAACCTTGAAGTGTGGTTTCCCAGGAGAGCTAACAGCTTCAAAACTACTTGGTTTGTTGTGTAACATAACTTTTCATCCTGCCTGAATACACAAAGAATGAAAGAAGAGACACCAGTGTTTTTAAAAGTGTTCAAGAATGATTTTAAGAAGCCCCAATAAGAAGAAACTGTATCCAAGAATGTAATTACTGGACACATAGTAAAATATCTTTGGAGGCACTATGAAGAAAAATGTATAGTTATTCTCAGTATACTATTGCTACTAACTCTCAGATATTTGCCTTATTAACAAATGCATGATCAAATTGTTTGATCCTACACCTTCACAGGAAAATTTTACAGGACCACATGGTTTGTTTCTCTGTTTAAATTTACATTCAGACTCTTCATGATCATCCTCAGATTCTTTTGTTTTGCCTTCTCTTTGGTTTTCTCTGAATGGCCTTTGTAAATGAGTAACCATGATGAGTAAGAATCTGGTGATGGCAGGGAATCATCTTTCCTTAATAATTATGCTAACTGGTGCCCAAAATCTTCTGGTGCCCGATGGTGTGTTGAATGGATGTGTCCCTCTGTCTCACGAGAACACATTACCTAGGTTTATGACTCATTTTGTATTCAAGACTGAAATGAAAAAGAAATGTCACATTAGGATGGCTTTGGTACTTTGGCAGCTACTTTGTCTCATTTGGTTATGTTCATGATCCTACTCTGAAACTATTAGTATGCCTAACTGAGTAACTATAAAGCTAAAATTTGTTAAAAGAAACCTGTTAAAAGAGAGTTAAGGTACTGGCCAATCTGAAAAATGCTCAGCTTTGCTTTGCTTGTGGTGAAATGAAATTAAACACTCTTGAAGATTTTCCAAACCCCAGACACATTAGTTTGATGCACCTGTTCCTCTTTTACTGTCAAATATGGTGTTGAATTTCTTCTGTGATTTACTAATCTGTCATGTCAAATGGACTATTGCTGATGCAGCATGACCTCTTACTATGGAACATGAACTAATAAGAACCAGTGTTTGTAGGAAGTCCTTCAGTGGACACTGTTACACACATTTTAAATGTATCAGGTTGGTTGACTCCTTCATTCCAGTGTCATTTTTTGTCCTGGCATTTTTAAACTGTTTGATCTAGATGGATCATTTCAGCCCTCATAATATCTTCTGATTATACAAAGAATTGAGAAAATGTTTAGGACCACATTGCTGCAGAGTTTAATATAGCTAATATCCCACCAGTATTGTGTGTGCAAGGGAAATAGTTGTGATGCTCAACTGTGGCCGAGAATCTCATAGCCAGAGGAAGATCTGTGTACAGGGAAACATGGCAAGGACATGATGTTTGCTTGTGGACTGTTGCCGAGAGTTACAGTAATTTCTATTGTCACAGAATAGACAAAGATTTGTTCTGGGAATATACATTGATGCGGGACCTTGCACAGGGGTAAGGACTGTTGTGACAGAAAATTAGTCTGTTTATGGTAACTCTTAGTATATTGATCACTACTGAGTTATAATAATATAATTTTTGCAGCATAATTTTCACAGCACAATTTTCTCCATCAACAACAACAACAAAAAGAAATATGGAAAAAATATTTTTTGTTGCGACATTGAATTTATCTGACTCTATGGAACTTTGAAGATTAGTTTAAGTAGTTGATCAAGCAGACAGAGAGTGTTGTATGCTGGTCTGTTGGATGAATCCAGAGCAGAGACCACCTATCCTAAACTGCAATGCTATTCTTGAATATCTTGGCAGTCACGATAGCTAGCAGATTATAACTGCAGCCAAAATATATGGCACCCAACTTGTGTGATGCTGGGAGTTGTTTTCTGAGTATTGTCTCTTGAAGACACTGTTCTATACAGATACCAGTGGATGTTGAATAAGTCTGTCTTTCCAGGAAGCTGGAACACCCTCCCAGTATGTCAGATTGATCTGAGTCTTAAACTCTTTAGATCAAACCCTGGTTATAAATGTTTTTATTCAGTTTTTCTGCAGGAACACCATGGACTGTGCAAGAAAGGGATGGACATCCTTGAGCAATTCCAATGAAGGACCACAAGGATGTTTAAGGAATTGGGGCATCTGACTATTGAGAGGGGCTGAGTGAGATAGGATTGCTTAGCTTCACAAAAAGAAGCCTCAAGGCAATGATGTCAATGTGTGTAAATATATAATTGAGGGAGGAGTAAAGAAGTTGAAGCCAGACTATTCTCAGTATTATCCAGTGACAGAACAAGAGGCAATGGGCACAAACTGAAATGTAGGAAATTCCACTTAAGCATAAGAAAAAAGGTTTTGTATTGTGAGAGTTTTCAAACACTGGAAGAGTTTACCCAGAGTGATTGTGTAGTGTCTATTCTTGGAAATATTCAAACCCCAAACCCAGATGAGCATCTTGTTCTAGTTGACCCTGCTTTGAGCAAGAGGGGTGGACTAAACAATCTCCCGAGACCCCTTACTATCTCAAGATTTTATGACTCTCTGATTTCATATCATCTTGTTTCACCTAAGGTCATAGAGGACAACAAGTTTAATTCCGTAAAGGGTTATTGGGCACTAACAATAACATTTGATATCTGGATACCAGTAGCATAAAAAAGACTGAAAGAGGTTGGAGCCATCCCATAGTCTTACATAACACAAAGTAAAAGAAAGGAGACCATGTGGTCTTTAATTTACATTTTATCCTTATGAATCCATAAAAATGTTTGTATTTGGAGTGTAGAAAATATTGAGGTCTATGTCTATTTGCTGAAGGGCAAAGATTTTAAACATATTTTCAGGGATTTGTAGATAGCCATAATCCATTCTGTTTATTTTGGATGACGTCACAAAAATATGGAATGGATGATACATACTTATTTTAAAGCAATCACAAAATATTTTAAATCAAAGATTTAAATTTATTAATAAGTTATTGCTCTACAGTGTTTTGCACAAAGGTATTGTTATTGAGGAATTTTTTGTATGGGAAAGCTCTGCAAATTTTTCAAAATAAAAATATCAGGTTTTCTCTTATAAATGGTACATTCAGGAAAAATAAAATCCCCATGCACTGCACTGTGCAGAACTCTACTAGACACTCTATAAAGTATAGAGGATTATCAGGATCAAAATGGAATATTAATAGAGGTGGCATGGAAAATTAATTTCTCTTCACTTTGTGATTTGCTGCCATTCATGGAAGACAGGAGTCACTTTGCATTGACACACTATTTCTGGAGTCAGGCTGCCTGTCAGCTGGTAAGTGCTGATGAAAAGGTAACTGATCTTGGGAAAAACATGGAGCCATAAAAGGCGTAAATTAACATCTCTAAAATAAGGTTTAAAATAGATGCATCTGATACCTTGTTTGTATTGTATAGACTTTCAAGTTCATAATAATCTTGATGTGAAAGACTGAGCTGTATTTCTTTGCATATATGAGCTCCATTCCCTTTCCTAACATCAGAGTTTAATGAAAACATCTCAGTTTCACAGGAAGCTTTTTTTTTTTTTTTGAGGGACTTTTGTTCTGTAAAGACTAACTAGTGAAACGACTTGAACCCTAGTAATCTGATGGTAGGAAGAAACTGTAACTGGCTTCTGAGATGTAATTTAAGAATTGATAATGGCAGGTTTTTCAAAGTGGGGAATGTTAACCATTTGCACATGCTGCTGGGTTCTTTCAAAATAAAAAGAGTAGTAATATGAATAAATATTATTTAATCAGTGATGAGTGGAGGTTTACAATCATTAAATGCAAATAAATAATTTCAGAAGAAAGAATGGAGGTGAATCTCTAGGAAATGTTTGAAAAAAAGACCTACCAGCTTTGGACATATTCTGTGTTTTTCCACCAATTTCCTGCCCATTGCCTGAGTACCTCAAAGTCTGTCTCACTGGGTACTGAAATAGTGCATTGGTAAACAGATCCACTTGCCAAATCTCTGCTTTGTCCTGTCACTTGAGGAGGGGAAGGCTGGCAGGCTGTGTGGGGTGCCTCCTCACACCCCAAGTTCTTGTGAGCTGTGGTGCCAAAAGAAATGGCTGAAGAAAATAAAGGAAGGGAAAGCAGAGGCATTGGTGGAGGCTGGGAGGACAGAATGTATTTAGGATGCTTCTGGGAGAGCTGAGAGAGCGTGTGCACACTAGGCAATGCATGAGAAACTATTTCACAAGCAGGTAACTCTTTGAGATACAGTCTGAGTGTAACATTCATGCAAACAACTATGAAGCATAGAACAGTGATATCATGGTCTGTCTCACAGCGCCAGCCAGACTACTGAAGGAGTGTATCCTGTCCAGAAACTGTTCTGGGAGTCTTGGGTAAGGTGGAAAAGACTGTCAGTCAGTGATTGTAGGGTCACTGAAAGGGTTGATTTGGGAAGAAATAAATACTTCTCTCTGTACAAGGTGGCCATTTGAGTTACTGCTGAGCAGTACAGGCTTTCCCACAGTGATTGAATCAAGATTTCCTTTCAGTCACCTCCCTATTGCTTTTGTGTTCTGCCCCTTGCTCCCTACTGCACATCTCTCTCTGTATCTCCTGTTCCACCCCGTTCGTCTGCTCTCTTAATGAAGCCTAACAGTCACTCCAGTTTGCAATGCAGAGCACTGTCAGTATAACATTTCTGTCACAGCATGCACTGTTGAGATTTCTTTCTCTTTTTGATGTGTAAGATTCATCTGACTGAACATGAATCTCTAACATGCTGCTATACAGTCGTCAATTTTGAGACATGCTGTCTACAGTGCACCCTGAGGGACCCCTGATGGGAATGGGTCTGACAGGGAATGGGCAGCCCCTGCTACAGCAGTGTTTCTGCTTCTCTGCTTGCAATATGAGATCTAACCAGTTGCTCTTCTTGTTGTGCAATTTATTGTTGGTTCATAATTTGAATAGCTTGTACTTGTACATTCCTTTTCTGAAGGGACTGTTTCAGTTTATTTTTAGTGTCACTTTTTCAGCACTACCTTCTAGTATGTTTGCAGCCTCTTAACTTCCAGGAACACTTGAAAATTCACTATGAAAACTCTGTAATCTACCAACCATATATTAATGGCAATGCCTACCTAGAGTAATTGCTGCATAATGCAGTAACTTCTTCCATTTTGACACTGACTGTATAATTACTATTTTTTCAGCAGAGAGGGTTTCTTAGTATTCTGAACACAAACCTTATGTCCTCAGTATGTCTATGTGTTCTAAGTAAAGAGCAGGACTTCTCAGAAGTTTTACTAAGTTACTTACTATTTTATTTCTATCCTAAGAGCTTCTCAAAATGTCAGAGAACATTTAGGCATGGTTTGTTTTTGACAGATCAGTGTAGGTTACTATTCAATAGGCAAATTGACAAACATTGTCACCAGGATTATGAATGACTAGAGGATAATATTATTATTAGAGCTGGAGCCCAAAACTAACTGGATCCTGTGATTTCACAAATTCAGAAATGTCCAGGAATAAAGTTGGTCATCAACAAAAAGCTGATGTTAACAAAAAAGGGGCAAGAAATTCTTCAGACTGAATAATGATGTAGCAAAATGGCCAGGTCTGGGAAGATCTCCATATATATTAAAATATTAGAACATGTTATAAAAGTAACATTTTTGGGTTCTTGCAAACACGAGCATGATATTTGAGCTGGAAATAATGGCTGATTCAGACTTAGACCTGCCTTAACAAGTGTTCAAGGAATCCTTCTCAAGGGGAAGTGGGGAAATAGGACCTTAAGGAGATACTCCTTGATCCTGTGACAGGAACCATGTATTTAACAGATGTAGAAAAATGTTCTCGCTGCTGTCATAATCCAGTTACAAGCTTTGCTTAAAAAAGTGCATGAGATGTCTGATAAATCTGCTTTGGCCAGTAAGATACCTAAAGACAGAATAAAACAAACAAGCAAAAAACCCCACCCTAGTCTTTCTTCCAAGTGACAACACTCTTGCTTTTAATTTAAAGCTCAACATTCTTTTTGATCCCATATGGACAGCCAGTAGTACAATATCCTTCTGTTCAAGAATTTTTGTCAGTGTTATGCATGACAAATGAATGACAAGGATATTTGTCAAGTTTCTCTGTCTGGCCAGATTTGTAGAGTTGTATTGTTATTATTCTGTTGACAAATTCTAGTAGAAGGTGTCCCTGCCCATAGCAAGGGGGTTGGACCTAAATGATCTTTAAGGTCCCTTCCAGCCTAAACCATTCTATGATTCTATTATTCTATGAAATTAATATGCCAAAATGCCCACTCAACAATAGCAATCTGTAAATCACGAAAATCATTTAACAAGAAGTTTCATGTCATGCCAAATATTTCTCACCCTTAGGGAGAGAATTGCTAGGGGAAGCACCATGTGCCTTCTAAATACTGAATTTGTAACAAGGGGTGGCTTTTCTGATGCAATGGCATCTTTCCAGAATTACAAAGGCATAGAATTACTTTTTTGTTTGTTTGTTTAAAATTCTTCTATTTGTTTATGTTATTAGCAGATTACTGCTCCCTGTACTCTCTGGGACCCACCTGCATTGTCTTCTGGATGAGCTGCTCTCTGGAAGTTGTACAGTTCTATGCTACGGAAAGGGTTCGTTCATGCCGCTTTGTACTCGCTGATTGTGACACAAAAGTGAAAACACATTCTGCATGCACATGCCTGACACTTTGTTGGCCTGCATCAGAAGAACCCGGAATGCCCTGCATAAAGCAGAAGGCAAACTTCCTTGTTATCCAGAAAATCCACCGTTTCATAGATGCCATGCCACGGAGCCTCTTCCAAAAAAATTCCAAGTATATCCATCATGTGTGGGGGTTGTTTCCTGGGCATGTTAACAAGCCCTTTGTCACAGGACTGCATCTGGCAACTGCCACACAGGCATCTCAGCTGAGGACATGAAGGAATGGCTGCTCTGGCAAGAGCGACTTGATGGAAGCCCAGCATCTTCGCATGAGTTAAATACAGGACCTTATCAACATCCCTGTTTCCCGTGTTTCACAGCTATGGGGACACCCAAAACAGGGTTGCCCTTTCATGGCAGGGGACTAGAATTTTAATCTGGGAGGGAAAGGACTGTCAGATTGTCACAGGGTCACTGACGCTTTCACAGTCTGGTGAGGGTGTGTTACATCAGCTACACTGGACCAGATAGATCAGCAAAACAGTTCTAACACTCCTCCCTGACTGCTTTCCCTTCCTTCCATCCCTGTCCCCTTACGAGAAGCATGTTGATGCTGTTCTGCTCCAGGGCTGACTGAGCCATGCTGACTTCGGCTGACTGTAGCAGTGAGGTTCCAGGCTTTCCCACTCCTTGTTCTGTGGGTCTGTAGTTACAGCAGAAGGCGGCACAAGAGTTCAGCCCCACAGTGTGGAGAGCCAGTACATCTCTGCAGATGCTCATTCCTTCACACTGCTGCAGGGACGGCTTTCCCAAGCCACACCCCCACTCACTGTCTCCTTTTCCCTCCAGCTCTGGGAACTGATTGGTAATGCTGCAGTGGAGGGAGGTGAGGACACCTCTAAGCATGGAGTACATTTTTGTGTGAAATCTTTCATGGTAAAATTCAGGAAACTTGCTGGCATCTTTGCTGAGTTAGTGTCTGTTGCCGTCCTTGATGCAAAAGAATGGGAAGGTGGAGAAACTGCTGCAGACTTTCCTCAGTGGTACCTGTGATGTGCCCAACACATGATCATGATTCTCTATAGGACACTGATGCCAGGTAGGAGACCTCACTCCAGGTGAATTCCATGGAGATCAGAAAAGAGGAACCTTAAGATTCTACCTCAATCCTGCTGCCAAAGAAAACAAAATTAGTACCCTGCCCTCCACAGAAAACCAGCAGTGGAGAAATCTCTATTCCAGGAAGTCTTTCATCACATCAGCCTAGGAAGGTTTTCTCCCCCTGACACGAAGGATCCTATTTTCTTGTCACAAAAAGTTGTGAGTATTCAGATGCATTATTTGGCAATACTCAAACGGAGGACTGGGAAAATGGAAAGAGGATGGTATCATGGAATTCATGTTCAGAAACATTCATAGCTGTCTCATGGAAAAGTCACCAGTCTGTACATTCATGCAGAGATTTCTTAGCAGGAGGAGTCCAAGCTCTGCGCAGCCATCAAAGGACCAACCCAAAAGAAGAATGTTAGGAGTATCATAAACAGTGTGTGGACAAATGTGGATGTACATTCC
The DNA here is from genome assembly GCF_000690775.1 of Eurypyga helias. NCBI lineage: Eukaryota > Metazoa > Chordata > Aves > Eurypygiformes > Eurypygidae > Eurypyga > Eurypyga helias. The sequence continues at coordinate 9,752 of NW_010236543.1, forward strand.
TTTTTCCATGTGTGCAATTTCCTGAGTGTAAAAAAAAAAAAAAAAATCAGATCAACTTATGATGTCTTGAATTGTATAAATCCTTGTGTTCTTATTATAGGCACAGATTATCTCTTTTGTGCAGCTGACAGAATCAAATGCTACATTCACTCCCCCTCAAATTTTAAGGTGTCACTGAAGATCAAGCTCCATGTTGCTGAAACCAAACCCCAAGGAGCAATGGTATTAACAACCATAAAAATAACTGTCTGGTCTGGGATCCCTAGGGAGGTATCACTCAGGCCAAGACAGTGCAGGTGTCCATATCAAATTAGATGTCATTTCGTCCTTCCAAGCCAGCTACTTAAATTTAAAAAAGTTACTTGCACAGTCCATGTGTGGTAGAATAGAGGCAGCTATCTGTTTCATTTCAGCTTGCTATAGGGTCAAAATTTTCATGGGACCAGGGTGTGCCTCCACTATGACAGAGCCATCCTTTGGAGACCATTTAGTGTCACATACTTCAAAACACTTGTAATGAATTTGTACAGCTCCTCACCACCAACAGAATGGGTGCTGAATGCTTCCATTTCTTCAAAATCTGCCACACAAATCCATGGGAGGAGCTGATAACCAGCTGATAACTCCTCACCCCAGATACAAAAAACATATCAGGATAAGGATGTGCCTCAGCCAAAAGTCCCTGGGGAATGGGGCAGTGTTCAGGAAAAACCTCAGCACATCTGTTTATTATCGTAATTTTGGCACTTTGTCAGCCACAGACACCAGCAAGGCTGTCAGACACTGCCAGAGAGACACTGCTCTTGGATGATCTTTGGATTGTCCCAGAGCAAATGCCGTGTCCTGACATGCCTGTCACAACCAGCTGACAGCAGCAATGCAGGTAGGTGTCCCCTTGAGGTCAGCATCTGCCAGAGGACAAGTCATGGAGAGCCTGGAGCCCAGGTGCTGCTGCTCCAGAGTCATGGCAGGCCCTGGTCCCTGGGAGGGAGGATATTCCTCTTCATGGGCAGGCAGGCTGAGCACAAGCAGCAGCAGGCACAGCCACTGCCTGTGGCTCTGAGCAGAACATGCACCTGGGAGCAAGCACTCCATGCATTCATAGCATAAATGGAAAACTGCTAGAGCCAGGACTAGCTGGGGACATCTTGTCAGAGCAAGGGAGCTTGTACTGTGTCTGGTGATACTGGCTCCAGGCTGTTTTGGGTTTCAGATTTGGTGAGTCATTGATGTGAAGTGCATAATAGACAGCCCAGTGAGGAAACACCCCATAGGATTTGTAGGAATCTCCTATCTGAAAGCAAGTGGGTGGCTCATCACTTCCTCTTGAGCACTGGCCAAGGCCCAGAAACAGAGGAGAAGCTCCAGAGGAAGGATGCTATGTCAGCACATCACAGAAAGAGAAGGAACTGAATGACGGGGACTGATGGCGGGCCTGATATATGTTCAACTGCCTTTAGGGCTATTGAGGCGACAGCAAAGTGCCTTATCAGTCAGAAGCAGGAGCAAGTATGGTGGCATGAGCATGATGGATCTGGGCAGACGTGGTCACCTTGCATGAAGTTGCCCTGCACCTGGAGCTGAGCAGATGCTTGGTGAGCAGCTCCTGTATGGGATCTATTGAAGTTCAAGAATTTCTCATCTCCTGTCAGGACGGGTCACAGATCCCTGGGCTCTGCAATCACATGTTACAATGGAGGTATTTGTTATTTTAGGCACAGGGTATTCATCAGAGTCCTCTCTCACAGTTGTCTCAGTAAACTTTATACTGTTCTTTCAGAAAGGAAGAGTTAGGTGGTCTATGTTCTCCTACTTCCCTCTCTTTGGCACGCAGCTCTTGTTTGCAAGTGTGAGAGCTCACTCACAGCTTTGGTTTCCCTGAATGAAATATCAAACAAGAACCCAGCAGTGACATCCAGGAGTGGACCCAATATTTTCTGCTCCAGACAAAAGAAGTTGTGAGAGCTATGAAGATTTATTCACAGTGCTTATTCACAGTGCTTGTTCCCACCTCAGCCTTCTACCTGCTATAGTAAGCCTTTGATAAGTTAAACTGTTCCAGACTTCTCCTTCAAGAGAGCTTTTTTATTCCCCTCTGGTCTCACAAATTCTCTTTGCATGGCTTGAGTCAGTATTTTATGAATGTGTATGGCTGGGACAGTGCAGAGTATTTCACAGCAGGTATCACCAGAGTGTTATACAGAGCCATCAGGTCTCCCCTAGCAGTCTCCAAGTACCACAGCAGGTGCACTCAATATTACTGTGCCTGTTTGGGAAATCCACATGTGATGTTCACTGACGCTTTGAGCTCTTATTTTCAGTCACTCTTTTCTGTTGTGCTCTCATTCTACCTCTGTACTGATGGGAAAGTGTTGTATTTACCACAGTGTCACACAGCACATATTGATCAAATATGAAGTTACCATCTCAGTTTTCAAGGCAGCAACAAACTCAGTCCAAATTTTCATTTGGACTCAGCAATCGCAGATACGTCTGTGACTGTCTTTAGATACAAGGGATTTAGTGAGTAGTAGAGGCTTCTCCCATAAGGCTAGTAGGCATTCCCCATGTCCCAGCAGTGCTATTGCATGAAATCTGACAATTTTGAAAGTGACATCATATTTCCTGTTGCTTCCTCATGAAGCAGCACACAAGTCCCAGCAATTTTCAAAAAAACACTTTGATGGTTTGTGTGTCCCAGGGCAACAGGAAAACTTGTGACACTCTGTTCTGGTGAACAGGTACTGTTCAAGATAGAGGAGATACAAATACAAGCTTTTTTATGTTGGGATTTCCTACTACTTTAGTCAACACAGTCATATTTGCTGATTTTCAGGAGCAACCTATTGAAAGCTGGTGACCAATGTATGTTTTAAGGCTGAAGGACTAAGTTGCCTTGCCAGCCTAGTAAAACCACAGGAATTATCTGCTATTCTACTTCTTCATAACTTTTTTTCATCCTCCCGGATCAGCAAAGATCTCTTTTAGGAAAGACAGACCAGCGAGGTGAGGTGGTGGAGTTGCTCTTTATGTGAGAAAGCAAATGGAATGTATCGTACTCTGTCTAGGGGTAGATGAAGAATGAATTGAGAGCTTAGAGGTAAGAATTAAGGTTCAGCCAAATATGGGAGACACTGTTGTGGTTGTTTACTACAGGGCACAAGTGAGCCAGGAGGTTCCTGGAATATATTGATGATAACTTCCTTCTCCAAGTCATAAAGTGCCAACAAGGCAGGGTCCCATGCTGGACATTGTTCTCACCAACAGGGAGGGGCTGGCAGGGAATGTGATACCCAAGGGCAGCCTTGGCTGCGGCGATGATGGAATGTTGGAGTTTGAGATCCTTAAGGAAGCGAGGAGGGTGTGCAGCAAGCTGGGCTTCAGGAGACCAGAATTTGGCCTCTTCAGGGAACTGATTGACAGAATTCCACGGAATGAAACCCTGGAGGGAAGAGGGGAACAAGAAAGCTGGAGAGTATTCAAGGATCTTCTCCTCCAAGATCAGCAGCAATCCATCCCAGTGAAGTGGAAGTCGGGTAAAAACATCAGGAGGCCCGTGTGAGTGAACAAGCAGCTCCAGGAGAAACTAAGGCACAAAAAGGAAGCCTACAGTGGGTTGAACCAAGGGCAACAAGTAGCTTGGGAGGATTTACAGAGAAATTGTCTGACAGGTTCAGACTTTCAGAAGATCAGGTTAGGATAGCTGAAGCCCTGATAGAATTAAACCTGGCCAGGGACATCAAGGTCAATGAGAAGGGCTTCTATAGGTAGATAGGGGATAAAAGGAAGACCATGGAAAATGTGGGCCCTCTGAGGAAGGAAACAGGAGAGCTAGTTTCCCAGGATATGGAGAAGGCTGAGATGCTTAAAGATTTCTTTACCTCGGTCTTCACTGGAAAAGATGAAAGCCATTCCCCCCAAGTAGCCGAAGGCAAGAGCAGGGACTGGGAGAATGGAGAGCCACTCATGTTTAGAGAGGATCAGATTCAGGAGCACATAAGGAACCTGATGTTGTAGAATTCCATGCGACCTGATGAAATACATCTGCAGGTCCTGAAGGAATTAGCGGATAAGGTTGTTAAACCTTTATCCATCATACTTGAGAAGACATGGTGCGCTGGTGAAGTTCTCACTGACTGGAAATGCAGAAACATAGCCCCCATCTTTAAAAACAGAAAAAAGGAGGATCCAGGGAACTACAGGCCAGTCAGTCTCACCTCTGTGCCTGGCAAGATCATGGAACAGATCCTCCTGAAAATGATGCTAAGGCACATAGAGAATGAGGAGGTGATTGGTGACAGCCAACATGACTTCACCAAGGGCAGATCGTGCCTGACAAATATGATGGCCTTCTATCACGGGGTCACAACCTTAGTGGATAGAGGACAGGCAACCAATGTCATCTACCTGGACTTGTGCAAAGCCTTCAACACTGTCACGCATGACATCCATTTCTCTAAATTGTAGAGGCATGGATTTGCCAGACACTTCATCTGGCCCATAAGGAACTGACTTGTTAGTCTCACTCAGAGACTTGTGGTCAACAGCTCAATGTCCTAATGGAAACTGGTGATGAGCAGCGTTCCTCAGGTGTTGGTGTTGGGACTGGTGCTGTTTAACATCCTCGTTACTGACATGGAGGATGGCATTGAGTGCACCCTTCAGCAGGTTTGCTGAAGACTCCAAGCTGTGTGATGCGTTCGACACGCTGGAGGGAAGGGATGCCATGCAGAGGGACCTGGACAGGCTGGAGAGGTGGGGCCCTGACAACCTCATGAAGTTCAACAAGGCCAAGTGCAATGTCCTACACATGAGTCATGGCAAAGCCAAGCACAAGTACAGACTGGGTGGAGAATGGACAGAGAGCAGAGCCCTGAGGAGGATGACAGGGAGTAATAGTGGATGAAAAGCTGCACATGACCCAGAATGTGTGCTGTCATTCCAGAAAGCCAACTGTATCCTGGGTTGTTTCAGGAGAAGTGTGGTCAGTAGATAAGGGCCACTATCACTCTAAGTTTCATTTATATAATTAAATAGTTCTTATCTCAACTTCTATGAGCTCTTTTTTTTTTTTTTTTTTTTTTTTTTTTTTTTTCTTTCCTCCTCCATCCAGAAGTGATAGATCAACTGTGTGGTACTTAATTGCCAGATAAGTCTAAATCACAACAATGAGGCTTTGAGCAATTTCAAATTCTCATATTCTCAAATATCTAACCTCAGTGTAGTGACAGGACAAGGGGTAAGCCTTTAAAATGACAGAGGATAGATTTAGATTTGGTATCAGGAGAAAATTATTTACAGTGAGTGGGTGGTGAGCACTGGAACATGTTACCCAGAGAAGTTGTAGGTTCCCCATCCCTGGCTGTCTTCAACCTGGTCTAGTGGAAGGTGTCCCTGTCTATGGCCAGGGTGTTGGAACTAGGTCATCTTTTATGTCCCTTACAACCTTAACCATTCTGTGGTTCTATGATTTTATGATTATTCTATTATTATTTTCTATTCCCTTGCTGTCTTACTAAACAGCCTTTACCTCAAACCACAAGTTTTACCAAATTTGGCCACCAAAAAAGAGCCTCTTGATTTAACCCCAGCTAGCAACTGAGCACCACACAGCCACTCAATTACTCCTCTCCCCCTAGTGGAATGGGGAAGAGAATTGGATGAGTAAAAAAGACAAAACTTATGGGTTGAGATAGGGACAGTTTAATAGGTAAAGCATAAACTAAGCATGCAAGTAAAGCAAAACAAGGAATTCATTCACCACTTCTCATGGGCAGGCAGGTGTTCAGCCATCTTGAGGAAAACAGGTCTCCATCATGCTTACCAGTTATTTGGGAAGACAAACACATTGCATCCAAACATCCCCTTCCTTCCTCCATCTTTATATGCTGAGCATGACATCATATGGTATGGGATATCTCTTTGGTTAGTTGGGGTCAGGTGTCCCAGCTGTCTCCCCTTCCAACTTCTTGTGCATGCCCAGCCCACTCACTGGTGGGGTG
>NW_010236544.1:0-9162 GCF_000690775.1 Eurypyga helias
AAAAAAACAACCAAAAAACAAACCAACAACAGAAAAACAAACCTATATTCACATTTCAAAAGGATCTGAACATTATAAAAGGGAAAAGAGAGGCTCTGGGCAGCCAGCCCGGCCCACGGTACCCATCTCGCCGGCGTGGGAAGGTCCTGGGAAGACTGCGGTCTCTTGGGAAGGGCTGGGCCTTCGTACCGAGGGAGTTTGGGATGCTTTGGCTTCCATCGGTTTGCAGCTGGGCCTTTGGATGCAACGGAGGAGAACGATCTCTGCTTCGCTGCAGTGATGCTGAAGAACTTCAGTGATGGAGCCCAAGGGCACTGAGCCCTCAAAAGCATCGTCCAGAAACAGGAACTGAGAAAAGCCATTCCCCATACTCTCAGATACCGTTCTTCCCTTTCAGGCAGCCAAGGATGGCAGTCCATCTACTGAAGAGGATCTTAAAACCACCTTCCCAGAGACGTCCTCCCTCTCCTCCCACCCAAGAACCCACCGAAGCAGACCTGCACGCTCTCATTCCGCTCAGCAAACCCCCCGGGAGGGGGCCCAGCACCTAGGATGGCCATTTTCTAGATGAAAAGGAGCAGCAGCATAACATCAGGAAAGGAAAACACTTTAGAGCAGGTATTGCCCTGCACAGCCTGGTAATACTTCAGCAGGGAGTGGAAAGGGTGCGTTAGTGCTGACCGAGAAGTTTGGGGCTTCCCACAGTTTCAGATCCCTCCTCTTTATAAGGATAAGGAGGGAAAAAAAAAAGACTGCAAACCAGATGCTCGTTCCTTTGAGGCAGTCAAATGCATCCCTGGAGGCTCTCAGCCTTCTTGACTCCTAAAGAAACCAGTGGGAGCACCCGGACTCCCTTCTCTCTGTAAAGTCACCTGAGCCCTCCAGGGTGGTAGAGGACGTAGGGAGCTGGTTGAGACAAGCCACGGACCACGTGCACAAGAAGTTGAACAGAGGGAATCTAGACCCGCTCCTGTGTTTTTTTTTCCTCTAGTATAAGACTGACTTCCTGCAAGGGAGAAAACATCTGAGCTTGGGTCTTCTGCTTGCTCTGCACAACAAGCAAGAAGAGCCTGGAAAGATTTAAATGTAATTCTTCCGGGTTCTTGGATGAAAGGAATTTGTCTCTTGTCTAGATGGAAAGGTCCTGCGGTGGCTCGGTCACAGGAGACAAGAAATGAGCACTAGCAAGGGAATAACGTTCTGTGTAGAACAGTGCTATTGGCTGACCTTTAGTATCATCAACTGAACGTCAGTGACTGATCAGCAGCTGGGACAAAGATGCCTTTTTCAAAGATTAAGGGCAGCAAACCCTGTAAAAAGCTTTCCTCAGCAACAAAGGCAGGCAGAGGCAGGATTATCCTGGACTACATGACCAGTGCGCTCTCAAACTGGAGAAGCAGCTGCTGCTTGCAAGGCAGACATGGAAAGCTTACTGAGCACTGAGCAGATGGGGGAAGTCTGTCCCTACCCCAGGTTTCAAACTGTCAAGTGTTGCCTTCAGCTCCAGTGTGGTATCCCCACCAGTGCTTCATTAGCATTAACTCTGGAAACACTTGGTGCCATAGAAATGTGCACTTCACGTGCGAATTCTGGTCCTGAATGACCGAATTAGGGCAATGAACTTGACAGTCTGATTCCCTGCGGTATGAAAACTGTTTGGGTTGAGTAAGTTTTGAATTTGGCAGGTTTTATTTTTCTTGAACGTCCCCAAATGATGAGATTTAGGAAATAAGAACTACTGATATTCCAAAAAACCCCTCCACAAATAGGAGGATAAAAATTAATAAATGGAGAGCCTAGCGATTTCTCAAGTTTCCTCTCTCCATCATCAAAATGTTGGAAAAGGCAGAAGGGTATTTAGAAAAATTCCTTTGCAGTATCATTTCAGGTGCCTCAGAAATATGAAGATAAGGTTGGGTGATGGATGGGGCTCTGCTCTTCCTTTATTATGGATGCTTTTGCTGGGAATTTTTGCTGTGTCTTGGGGCAAACGCAAGGGGGGAAGGAGAGAAGCAGGAACCACGTGAACTCAAGGATTTTCCATGACTCCTGTGACGGGGGAATCTCAGGTTTGAAACAGGCTCAGCAAAGGAGTTGCTCTTAACAGGGCTGGCCATCACACCTATTTTGAGGGTAGGTGGAGGAGTTAGAGGATGAGCGAGAGACTTGTTTACACTGCCAGATGAGAGGGTGGATTCTTTGCAATGGAAGGAGTCTGACCCACCTCCTTCCCAGAAATGCTGACATTGTCCCTGCGTCTTCACCTCTCCCGCTGCTGGCAAAACGCAGCGAATGGCCAAGACGGCCTCAGCTGAGGGACAATGAAGTGACCAAACGTGGTGAGAGCTGTTGTTTTCCAATGAAGTCAGAAGCAGCACCTTGCAGGGTGGACCTGTGAGTGGTGAGATGGAGAACAGCTTGTTCCTGTGTCTGAAATAAGAGTGGAAAAGTTAAATGAAGAAGTCCAGCTTTTGACCTAAGTGAGGAAATGAAGTCAGGAGCTATCGGGCCACAGAAAGTAATTTCTGCAGCTTTTGGTCTCGAAGGCTTGTTTATTTTTGAAGTATTTAGCAAAACCTTCTGTGGCATGAGCATGCCAAAATAGCAGCTTGCACTCCCTCCGCGAGCTCTCCAGCTGGTGACTCCCAAGACCGGCCCACGCAGATAGACAAGGTGGGCTGCCTGTGCCTTCAAAGGAGAAGGGGACCCGGAGAAGATGGCTCTGCGTTTGTATGACCATCACAACGTGGGAACACGTGAGGAGAGCACAAGTGTCACACTGCTTGTCTGCAGTCTGCATCGTGGCGCGCACCGGGCAGGGCCGGTTATTACGCGTTGCCTGTGCAGACGACGAGATGTGAGCTCCTCTGCGGCTGGTACGCTGAACATCTTTGGCCACTCCAGCTCTCCAGTAAGCAAACAGGCCAGTGTTTATTAAACTGAGTGTTCATGGACATCCTGGACCTCCTCTTCAGATCCTGCATTCAAAGGAAAAAGAAAAGTGTCAGCTACAACGGGCTGAACATTCCCAGCCTCTGCAGCTGCTGAGGCCATGACCCTGCCATACAGAGAACAGATGCTGCAGTGAAAGCCACTGAGTTTATTCCGGTATTTTGGAGGGATTTTTCAGGCCACCTTCCCAGTCAGTTTATTCCTCTAAGTTAAAGCATAATAAAATGTAAAGATAAGATGTCAAGCTACTTTTTAAATATTCCAGAGGATGCAGTCTCAGGGCAAGGGGCACCGCAGGATGCACATCACCACCAGATGTTTGCTTTTGGGGCTTTTTGGTGTTTGCTCTCTGCACCAACTCATATTCACACGGTGCCACAGCAGCACCTTCCAGGGACGAGGGACAACAACAGAAACTCCAGACAACACGTGATGTGCAAGAAAGGGATGGCACATGCGTTCCACTGTGTCCAAGAGGCCGCACGGATTGCTGATGAGTCCCAAACAAGCCAAACCCAGTGAATGGTGCTTGAGCACAAATGCCAAACCCTCGTGCCCAGCCAGCAAGGACTGCATCTCGTGTTCTCCACCAGCCCCCTCCACTTTGTGAATTACTGACAGGCAAATCCTGAGCGGTTTGCTTTGAAACTTTCCACGTAAGGGCTGCCCAGAAACGGTGCACCCTGAGGTACCGCTTCAGACAGTGCCTTTCTCTCAGCGACAGAGTGCAGAAACACACACCACGGTCCCCTTCCTAGATGACTCAAGTCTGCCCAGAGCTCTCAGGCAGGGCCAGCACAGCCCAGTAAAAGCATACACGCATTCTTTTTTCACATTTCCCTTTTTCTGAACGTTCCTGAGATCAAAAGGTAACAAACACTCATGTAGATATTCACAGAGGGCAATTCAAAACAACGTTTCAAACCAGCAAATTCTTGTTTGTAATAAATCACCAGCTGTAGGAACAGGACCTCTGAAAATTAAATATATAGGAAGAAAACAAACAAATGAGATTCTGATTGGTAACTGACATGGGAAAATCAATGCACAGACACAGTGTTATACATACACACGCGTGTGCAGGCATGGCCCAAGTATCAGAAGGCAGAGTTTGAGCGTATTTGGCCCTTGTGATTTGTGTCAGCAGTACACTGAATTAAGCTGCTCCTCGTGTGCACCAGCTTATGTGCAACTTCAGAGCCTGTACAGCTTCAGCCGTTCCGTGCTCAGTCAGATGCCGAGTCTCAAACGGTGTTATTATTTTCTGAAAACCATGCCTGTGTGTCCCCCTTGTTATACAAACAGGAAGGTTAAAAAAAGGTCTTGAATTAGGGGCGGTGGTAGAGGCTTAGCTGCTGAACTGACCATCGAGCTCCACAAAGGCAGCGACCTGAAGGAGCAGACCTTGGTGATACAACAGAAATGTTGTTCTTGGGGTATTAACGGTGGTCTTATTCTGCCCTCTCATCCCTTTCCCCCTCTCTAGTAAAGATCAAAGACATGACATGAAAGGGAATGGCTAAGAGGTTGAGCAGGAGATGGAGGAGAGGGAGAGGGTGCTGACAGTGTGCTGCAGGAGCTGAGATTTCCCAGAAAAAGAACTCAAGACATTTCATCAGCCTTTGCTGGGAGTGATCTGGCTGTTCTGGGATGAGATCCGTACGTGCTGGGCTGGTTTAGGAAACCATCTAGCTGTAACTCACTGCCAGTTGTCTGACTTCTCTTAAAAGGATCCATTCAGCACTGCTTGAGGATTGGGTCTTGCCTGAAACAACCCCAGGTACAGTCTCCCAGGCAGGAGAGGCAGGGATGTACCTTCAGGCAAACCCCACCAACAAAAGCTGGTGGAGGTGCTCAAGGAACTGGCGTAAACTCCAAGATCACACAAGCATCTTTGGGATCATGTGCGTTGCCCTGGCGATGGCTGCAGGGCAGTGTTATTCCCTGCAATGCTAGTGCATGGCACTGCCTGCACAAGTGGAGTTTTTCCAGGGGCTGTGGATGGAGATTCAGCCTCACCTTGCAGCTGGGCGAGGTAAGCACAGACCTGCAGGGTGCTGCATCCCACAGGAGCACCGTCAGCTTCTGGAAACCCTGGTTTAGGGACTTCCTGAGCCAGAGAGTGTATTTGCATCTCTGCATTTGACAGCTCTTGATCTAGGCTCTCAAACCCATTTTACTTCTGGCACCTACATCCTCTGGGCAACGAGCATCAATTTCAATACACACCGTGTGTTACCTTATAGGGTGCTTTAAAGCTTCTGGTTCCTGTTTGATGCCACCACTTACTTTGTTGTAAGCACCAGTGAGTCTCTCTTATCTGCCTTCTCCCCTGCTCTCCTGATTTCATATCCTCTCTTTCATATCCTTTGCTAATCATCTTTTTCCCACATGAAAGTCTCTATATTCTGTTTTCTCAGAAAAACCTCACCGCTGTGATCGTGCTCGATACCCTTCTGCACGTCTCCCAACTCTGCTATATCCTTTTTTTCAAAGCACTTCCTGCTTCTCCCACATTTCTTCCCAGCCAGCTCCTAATAATAATTTGATTTTTACTTAGAAGCGGTTCTGCTCATGTGTGGCATTTTGTGCTACTTACATGGGATTTCATCCACCACTCTATTGCCCAATAACTCAGCAACAGGAGATCCTTCCGTAACACTTTGCAGCCAGTTTTAAAGCTGACAATCCTGAAGGATTTTGTCTTTTACAGAATCATGGAATGGTTTGGGTTGGAAGGGACCTTAAAGCCCATCCAGTTCCAACCCCCCTGCCATGGGCAGGGACACCTTCCACTAGACCAGGTTGCTCCAAGCCTCATCCAGCCTGGCCTTATAAACTTTGCTATCTCCTCTCCTCATCCAGGATATTTATGAGCTTGCTGAGAGGTGCAGACAGCTGAAAAGCTCCACTTTCCTCCTTCCCTGAGTAACTTTCGTCCATTAAAACTGATCTGTACTTTATCTCCTAGCTTTCAGCGAGTTGTTTACCTATGAGAGCACCTTCCCTTTTATCCTTTGAGAGCTTCATTCCCCGAAAAGATCTGCAAGGCGTTATCTCTCTCTACAAAAGCTGTGTTTCTTCCTCCCCTGGTTTTCACATTTAGCTATGTGCCTAGAAGTCAGACCCTGTATTTGAATTTTTAACAATTTGCTTGGCAGGAAAGGCAGGCTCATCGTTCCGTGGCTTCAGCTATTTCCCTCAGCTCTTTATTTATAAGCTTTATAAGAGCTGATATTGCCCTCAGCTCTTCCTTCTGGCTCCAGGCATGGGTAACAGATTGCAGTCCACGTTCCCGACTTCACGGTTTTGTGCTTGAGCCCCTGCCCGATGCCCAGGTGAGTGATCTGGAGCCCTGGCAATTGACTGCTATCCACTTCATGGATGTGTCTCAGAAACACTCAGACTGATGATTTATGAGAGATCCTCTACCCCACGCCCTGAATGTCGATGTGCCAGGGTGAGAACCTCCTCAAGCACTTCCACGCTGATCACTAATGCAATAAATTCAGTTTGCTCTTCTGCTATGCAGTTACATCCCTCCGAGACCTGTGTTACTCCCTGGACCTGCAGAGGCTCTGGCAGCCTTCTTCCTTCTGATGGAGTTGAAAACGTTGGCATTAACCGTCTCTTTTTCACAAGCTGTTCGTAGAAATCCTTCCTGGCCTGCCTCACCGTGGCTCTGCACTGCTACCTCTTCCCTGATTTCTTTGTCCAGCCGTACCTTCGCTTCGGAAGAACAGCTTCCTGCTTCTAACTGCCCTCCCTGCTCTGCTGCGTGGCCAGCAAATGATCCCTTGTACCCAAAAGCATCTTCCTCTTCTGGCTGCTTCTTTCAGTATTATTTGGAGAAGAATCACATGAGCACTTAGGCTCCTCTTTTGCAGCCTGTCGTAGCCCTAAACACCACACTCCTCCTACTCAGGTGCATTTGGGGATTTCTGTGTTACTTGTCACTGAACTTGGCGCTCTCCTTAACGCAGCGTCCCTCCCATGCCACCAGAAGAGACACACTCTTCTCCCCTCTGTAATTTCACCTGGGAATTACAGGGTCCCGCTGTTGGTTTTGTTCTTTTTTTAAAACTGGGTTTCTTAAAAGTTTATGTCAAAACTTTAATTTAAAGCCAGGGTTTCTAATTCATCCACTTACATTTTTAGCCTTAGAGCTTTTATCTAGAGGCATATATGCATTTCTTGTCTGTTGTGTCCTGCTTACACGGGACTGTCTAAGGAAATTGTTCTCTGCTCCTTTTACTGCTTCTCTACTGATTTATGTCCAGTCCTTTTCTAAAATAAAGAACCAATGTGGTTGATTATAACTCAGAGGCTGTGTTATATCAACCAATGCGTTTTCAGCTTGGTGGCTTTTCTGGGAAAGCCCTGCAAAAGCTCCCACTCTCCTCAACTGTCCTCAGTTCCTAATAAAGTTAAATCCTTCCTTTCTATGCATTTCTCAGTCTTATAAGGAGATTCTGACTCTCTGGCTGGTCCTGAAAGCATCCACAGAAGCTACTGCAGTCCAGCAGACACAGAGTCACGCTGCTTTCCAACGCTTCGCTCCTAGCTCCTGGTAAAGGGGGAGCAAGGGCTGCATGTGCGTGACAGGGTGCACTGGCACTGCCTCGGGGTGGGTGTCAGAGAATGGCTCTCACCCCCACCCAGAGGTGGGCACAGATCTGAGCTGCTGGGACCCTCTACAAAGTGACAGAGGCATCACAGCACGGCCCCTTGCAACGCCCTGGACACTGCGGCACCCAGCACTCGTGTTCGGTGCGCAGACTCCTGCTCGGGTGGCTTGGGGAGTCCTCCCAGTTTCATTCTGAAACGGGAGCTCAAAGCAACTCATGAGCAGCCTGCCCTCACGCCAGGATGGCTCTCTCCATGTGGAGGTGCCCTGCTGTCATCCTGGGAGGTGTGTCCTGGTGATACAGATGCCCACCACCTCCAACTCCGGGGATATCAGCACTCAAAGCTACCTGCAAACCCGAGAGACATCCCTGCACTGCTGCCTCCGTATCTCTCAAAACAGCAGCATCCCTCCGGGCCCTTTGAAGAACCTCCCGTATCACCTATCTGCAGCGTCAGGAACTTCTGCGCCTGGGAAAAAAAAATCTGTTCCTGGGAGTCTGGGAGACCGGAGCGCCACAGGCAGCCAGCACCCTGGTCCATCCAGCCTCTCCCCTTCCCCTGCTGCCTCCTCGGCAGGCGCTCCACCACCGCAGCCGGGGTGTGGTGTAGGGCTGGATAGACGAGCACGGGGAGGAAGTTATTATCTCAGCGGCACAATGGGCACGGTGAGTCACGAGTTGAAGGCCAGCATTTTAACAGAAATTAGGCAGCTAGATCTGTAGTTGGTACCTAAATCAAAACGATTTGCCTGAGGACCTGCAATGAGTCAGTGGCAGGGCGAGGAAGGGAGCCAGGCTCTCCTCGGAGCCAGCACCTACCCAGGCTGACTCGCAGGTTGCTGCGTTCAGAGGAGCCTGAGAGAGCAAGACCTGGGAGCTATATTCAGGTTCTTTCAAACAGCTGCATCTCAAACACATTTTCCTTCTCTCAGCCAGAGATTTACAGCAGTTAGGCAACGGGCCAAACTTTAATCACGTCTGATTTCCAAAAGACACTAAAAAGCAACTCCCACACTACAGAGGCAGGTGAGAAATGAGGGATGTGCAAATCCATAAACTCATTTAGTCTGTTCTCCTACTACCACCAGCCACGCACACTTCCTTCCTTATTGATTCCAGTTAGCTGGGGTTGGCTAAGCCAGCTACAGCCCAATAAGCCTTAACGATGAGTGCCTCTGCCAGCAAGACACCCAGACTGACGGAAGGACACTGAGAAACGTGCTCCCACCCCTTCCTGTGGGAAATATTCCAGCTGCTACAGAATTTTAGTTAAAACCAGCCACCTTATTTCTTATGTATTATTTTAGGATGAGACTGCAGGGTTTGGTGCACTCATGAAGAGGTTTGGTAATCGTTCAGGCCATCATCTCCCGACAGGTGAGCTCTGAAAGACTTCTGCTGCCAGCGGTCCTGTAGGAATGCCCACCGTGAAGGCACCAGGTCTGCTGGCAGCCAGAGTACCTTCAGCAAACCACCCTCACTCCCTTGCTCGCTGCGAGAGGAGGCAAACACCACACTTACCCTGACTACCTTGCTGAGATGGGCACTGAAGGTGAAGACTGTGTCTGGGGGTGCCTGTCCC